>NC_090655.1:246179735-246464022 GCF_040937935.1 Hyperolius riggenbachi | reverse complement strand
GACCTCGGACTTCGAGCTCACTATTCGAGTCGGTATTCGAGCTCACTATTCGAGCTGACTATTCGAATTGGCCTTAAATAGCTTCCAACACTTGTTTTGAGGGTGAATGATGCAAGAAACATCTATTTTTTCAAGTAACAACAGCAAGTGATTATGTGGGGATGTTCCTTTAATAAAAAAATGTGGAAAGATAAGTTGTCCTTAATTTTGTTCAGTAGTGTTACTGTATATACTTGTTCTTCTTCTTCTCTTCTTTATTCTTCTTTATTCTTCTTCGTTCTTCTTCTCTTCTTCTTCTTCTGCTTCTTCTTCTTCTTCTTCTTCTTCTTCTTCTTCTTCTTCTTCTTCTTCTTCTTCTCTTCTTCTTCTTCTTTCTTCTTCTTCTTCTTCTTCTTCTATCTTCGTTCTTCTTCTTCTCTCTTCTTCTTCTTCTCTTCTTCTTCTTCTTCTTCTTCTTCTTCTTCTTCTTCTCTTCTTCATCTTCATCTTCATCTTCATCTTCATCTTCATCTTCATCTTCATCTTCATCTCATCTTCATCTTCATCTCATCTATCTTCATCTTCATCTTCATCTCATCTCTTCATCTTCTTCATCTTCATCTTCATCTTCATCTCTCATCTTCATCTTCATCTTCTTCTTCTTCTTCTTCTTCATCATCTTCTCTTCTTCATCATCTTCTTCTTCATCATCTTCTTCTTCATCATCTTCTTCTTCATCATCTTCTCTTCTTCTATCATCTCTCTTCTCTTCATCTCTCTCTTCTTCATCATCTTCTTCTTCTTCATCTTCTTCTTCATCATCTTTCTTCTTCATCTTCTATCTTCATCTTCTTCTTCATCTTCTTCATCTTCTTCTCATCTTCTTCTTCATCATCTTCTTCATCTCATCTTCTTCTCATCTTCTTCTTCTTCTTCTTCTTCATCTTCTTTTCATCTTCTTTTTTCATCCTTTCTTTTTCATCTTCTTTTCATCTTCTTTTTCATCTTCTCTTTTCATCTTCTTTTTCATCTTCTTCTCATCTTCTTCTTCATCTTCTTCTTCATCTTCTTCTTCATATCTTCTTCTTCATCTTCTCCTTCTAGTTTCAATATCGTCTTCTTCTTCTTCACGTATTTCTCTTTTCAATTTTTTTTAAAGAAATGCAGCTATTTTTGAGCGTAACAAATAGCTGGTGGGCGCACGCATGTTGAAGCGCCATTGTATGTGCTCCCTGGCAGTGGAAACACAAAGACAGCAGGAGGTAAATTCAGCAGCAGAGAGGAGGAGGATGAGTGTGTGGCAGCAGGCAGTCATGAGGCTAGGCAGCTCGCCGTGACATAATAGCCTGGTACCTAGCGGTGATACCAGGGCTGTAAATAAACACAACAGGAGGTCCCAGACAGCGGTCGTGCAGCCCACATTGTGTCCAATACACAACTGGGACAACACAGTTTTCAACCCGGGCACCTCAGAAAATTAAACCTTTTTTTTTTTTTTAATGGTTTGTTTGGTTTTGGTTTGCACCCAATATAGCTATTGTTTGACGTAATAGCTGGTGGCAGAGTGGCAGCAGAAGGTAAATCATCTGTGTACCCTGGCAGTGGAAACACAGACAGACAGCAGCAGCAGGAGGAGGAATGGAGGAGTAGGCGAGCAGCTATTGTTTGACGTAATAGCTGGTGGCAGAGTGGCAGCAGAAGGTAAATCATCTGTGTACCCTGGCAGTGGAAACACAGACAGACAGCAGCAGCTCAGCAGCAGGAGGAGGTATGGAGGAGCAGTGTGAGTGTGGCAGCAGGTAGGCAGCGTGACATACTAGCCCTGGTACCTAGCGGTGATACCAGGGCTGTAAATAGAACACAACAGGAGGTCCCAGACAGCGGTCGTGCAGCCCTACATTGTGTCCAATACACTAACTGGGACAACACAGTTTTCAACCCGGGCACCTCAGAAAAATTAAACCTTCTTTTTTTTTTTTATGGTTTTTTGGTTTTGGTTTTTGCAACCAATATAGCTATTGTTTGATCGTAATAGCTGGTGGCAGAGTGGCAGCAGAAGGTAAATCATCTGTGTACCCTGGCAGTGGGAAACACAGACAGACAGCAGCAGCAGGAGGAGGAATGGAGGAGTATGGCGAGCAGCTATTGTTTGACGTAATAGCTGGTGGCAGAGTGGCAGCAGAAGGTAAATCATATCTGTGTACCCTGGCAGTGGGAAACACAGACAGACAGCAGCAGCAGCAGCTAGGAGGAGGTATGGAGGAGCAGTGTGAGAGTGTTGGCAGCAGGTAGGCAGCGTGACATAATAGCCCTGGTATCCTAGCGGTGATACAGGGCTGTAAATAAACACAACAGGAGGTCCCAGACAGCGGTCGTGCAGCCCACATTGTGTCCAATACACAACTGGGACAACACAGTTTCAACCCGGGCACCTCAGAAAAATTAAACCTTATTTTTTTTTTTTATGGTTTTTTGGTTTTCTGGTTTTGCAACCAATATAGCTATTGTTTGACGTAATAGCTGGTGGCAGAGTGGCAGCAGAAGGTAAATCATCTGTGTACCCTGGCAGTGGAAACACAGACAGACAGCAGCAGCAGGAGGAGGAATGGAGGAGTAGGCGAGCAGCTATTGTTTGACGTAATAGCTGGTGGCAGAGTGGCAGCAGAAGGTAAATCATCTGTGTACCCTGGCAGTGGGAAACACAGACAGACAGCAGCAGCAGCAGCAGGAGGAGGTATGGAGGAGCAGTGTGAGTGTGGCAGCAGGTAGGCAGCGTGACATAATAGCCCTGGTACCTAGCGGTGATACCAGGGCTGTAAATAAACACAACAGGAGGTCCCAGACAGCGGTCGTGCAGCCCACATTGTGTCCAATACACAACTGGGACAACACAGTTTTCAACCCGGGCACCTCAGAAAAATTAAACCTTTTTTTTTTTTTAATGGTTTGTTTGGTTTTGGTTTTGCAACCAATATAGCTATTGTTTGACGTAATAGCTGGTGGCAGAGTGGCAGCAGAAGGTAAATCATCTGTGTACCCTGGCAGTGGGAAACACAGACAGACAGCAGCAGCAGGAGGAGGAATGGAGGAGTAGGCGAGCAGCTATTGTTTGACGTAATAGCTGGTGGCAGAGTGGCAGCAGAAGGTAAATCATCTGTGTACCCTGGCAGTGGGAAACACAGACAGACACAGCAGCAGCAGCAGCAGGAGGAGGTATGGAGGAGCAGTGTGAGTGTGGCAGCAGGTAGGCAGCGTGACATAATAGCCCTGGTACCTAGCGGTGATACCAGGGCTGTAAATAAACACAACAGGAGGTCCCAGACAGCGGTCGTGCAGCCCACATTGTGTCCAATACACAACTGGGACAACACCGTTTTCAACCCGGGCACCTCAGAAAAATTAAACCTTTTTTTTTTTTTTAATGGTTTGTTTGGTTTTGGTTTTGCAACCAATATAGCTATTGTTTGACGTAATAGCTGGTGGCAGAGTGGCAGCAGAAGGTAAATCATCTGTGTACCCTGGCAGTGGGAAACACAGACAGACAGCAGCAGCAGGAGGAGGAATGGAGGAGTAGGCGAGCAGCTATTGTTTGACGTAATAGCTGGTGGCAGAGTGGCAGCAGAAGGTAAATCATCTGTGTACCCTGGCAGTGGGAAACACAGACAGACAGCAGCAGCAGCAGCAGGAGGAGGTATGGAGGAGCAGTGTGAGTGTGGCAGCAGGTAGGCAGCGTGACATAATAGCCCTGGTACCTAGCGGTGATACCAGGGCTGTAAATAAACACAACAGGAGGTCCCAGACAGCGGTCGTGCAGCCCACATTGTGTCCAATACACAACTGGGACAACACAGTTTTCAACCCGGGCACCTCAGAAAAATTAAACTTTTTTTTTTTTTTATGGTTTTTTGGTTTTTGGTTTTGCAACCAATATAGCTATTGTTTGACGTAATAGCTGGTGGCAGAGTGGCAGCAGAAGGTAAATCATCTGTGTACCCTGGCAGTGGGAAACACAGACAGACAGCAGAAGGGCAGTACACAGCAGCCCACTGTAGGTGTAAAATGTGTGGCTGCAGGTGACGTAATAGTCAAAGTGAACCAGGCTGGCTTAGTGAGCAGGAGCCAGGAGGTGGTAAAGGGTGGTAAGGCACATTAACGATGGTTCCGGCAGCCAGTTCATGTCCCCCTCTCGCCGACAACAGGGGCCAGGAACTCGCCTTCCACCCCACGCCTGGTTCATCTTGAGAAACGTCAGTCTGTCCACAGACTTGTGAGACAGACGTGAACGTTTCTCGGTGACCACGCCACCAGCTGCACTGAAGCAGCGCTCGGACAGCACGCTGGAAGGGGGGCAGGACAGCACTTCCAGGGCGTACTGCGCCAGCTCGCTCCAGATCTCCATGCGCTTGACCCAATACTCCATGGGATCAACAGGGGCATCGCTGTCAAGCCCGCTGTACGACCCCATGTAGTCAGCCACCATGCGGGTCAGGCGCTGGCTGTGACCGGAGGAGGATGCTGCTGCATGCATCTCCTCTCTAGTCACTGCTGCCGGAGCCTCTACAGTCCTGTAGAGCTCGTGGCTGAGAGACAGCAGGTCTGTGGGGCACTTGCTGCTGCTGGATGCAGGCACCTGCTGCTGCCTCTGTGCTGGCTGCTGGACAGTGGGGGTGGAAGGCTGGGGGAAGGCTTCCTCCAAGCGCTCAACAAGGGCCTGCTGCAAGCTCCTTATTTGTTGCGCTGGGTCTCCTCCTGCAGGCGGCAGGAACTGGCTCAACTTCCCCTTGAGGCGTGGGTCCAACATCATGCTGATCCAGATGTCCTCCCTCTGCTTCATCTGGATCACCCTGGGGTCCCTGCGCAGGCACGTCAGCATGTGCGCTGCCATTGGGAAGAGGCGGGCCACGTCTGCTGGCACATCGACGTCAGTGCTGTCCTCATCCTCCTCCTCTGCCGCCTCATCCTCTCTCCACCCCCGCACCAACTCAGCTGCGCTGTGCTGATCCCCCTCATCAGCTGCCAGGTCAGGGACCTCCACCAAGTCCTCCTCCTCCTCCCCCTCAGAGGTGGACTGCGCAGCTGGTTGCCGCTCCTGCTGGTCCAAGGCTGCCGCTCCCTGTTCCAGCAAAGCATCGAGGGCCCTGTTCAGCAGAGAAACCAGGGGCACCCACTCGCAGACCATAGCATGGTCCCTGCTCACCATGTTTGTGGCCTGCAGGAAGGGAGCCAGCACTAAGCACACCTGCTGCATGTGCCTCCAGTCATCATCGGGGACGATGGACGGGATGTTGCTGGTCTTGTCCCTTCTCTGAGCTGCGGAAACATTGGCCAGGGCAAGGTACTGGTTGACAGCGCGCCTCTGTTCAACCAGACGCTCCAACATCGCCAGGGTGGAGTTCCAGCGAGTCGGAACGTCAAGGATCAGCCGATGCCGTGGCAGATCCAGCTCCTTTTGCACGTCTTCCAGGCTCGCACAGGCTGCAGCCGAGCGCCGGAAGTGACGCACAACGTTCCTTGCCGTTTCCAGCAGTTCGCCCATCCCCTGGTAGGTGCGCAGGAACTTCTGCACCACCAGGTTCAGCACGTGGGCAAGACAGGGGATGTGGGTCAGGTTTCCCCTGTGTATTGCGGCAACCAGATTGGCCCCATTGTCGGCCACCACCTCTCCGACTCTGAGGCCTCTGGGGGTCAGCCAAATCCTCTCCTGCTCCTGGAGTTTGGCCAACACATGGGTTGCCGTCAGCTTGGTCTTCCCAAGGCTGACCAAGTGCAGCAGCGCTTGGCAGTGGCGGGCCTTCACGCTGCTGCTGAGGCGGGGGGTTTGGCCAGGTGTGCCGGAGGATGGCAGAGGATCGGAGGAACCTGCTGCAGTTCCCCTGACCCTGCGGGGTGGCACCACCCACTGTGTTGCTGCTGCTGCTGTGCCCGCTGCTGCTCTCCCATCCTCACCCCCTTCCACCAAGCTGACCCAGTGGACAGTGAAGGACAGGTAGCGGCCTGTCCCGAAGCGGCTGCTCCAGGAGTCCATGGTGACGTGGACCCTTTCACCAACCGCGTGCTCCAGCCCTCGCTCCACATTGGCCATCACAAAGCGGTGCAGTGCAGGAATGGCCTTGCGGGAGAAAAAGTGTCTGCTGGGGAGCTGCCAGTCTGGGGCTGCGCAAGCAAGCAGCGCACGAATGTCGCTCCCCTCCTGCACGAGCGTGTACGGCAGGAGTTGGGAGCACATGGCCCGTGCCAGCAAGCCGTTCAGCTGCCGCACGCGACGGCTGCTGGGAGGCAGAGCCCTAACCACCCCCTGGAAGGACTCGCTCAAAAGGCTCTGGCGTGGCCTTTTGCTGACACGGGAATCAGCAGACACAGCAGAGGAGGCCACTGAGGACTGGCTGCCAGAACAGGCCTCAGTGTCGGCGGCAGGAGTTGCAGAGGGGGGAGGAGCAGTGCGTTTCCGCACTCCTGCTGGTGCTGCTGGAGGAGCAGGAGGGCGGGTGGCTGCTGTTGCTGCTGCTGCTGCTGAAGGCTGTGCAGTGATGGGTGTGGTGCCACTGCCAGCACCAGATGCCTTCAGCCTCTGGAACTCCTCATGCTGGTGGAAATGTTTAGCCGCAAGGTGGTTGATGAGCGAGCTGGTGCTGAACTTTAAGGGGTCTGCACCTCTGCTCAACTTCCGCTGACAGTGGTTGCAAGTGGCGTACTTGCTGTACACAGTGGGCATGGTGAAAAAGCGCCAGATTGGTGACAGAAACATCCCCCTACGGCATGGAAGCGCTGCTGCCTGTCTCCCTGTGGTGGTTGGGGGGGGGGCTTGGGTGCGGCTGGTGGTGGTACTGGCTGATGCTGCTGCTGCTGCTGCTGCTGAGCCTGAGACACCAGCAGGGTGTGGGACGCTGCCAATGCTTGCAATGATGCGCCTCCTTGCAAGGCCCACAAGCGCATCCTCCTCCTCCTCCTCAGAGCTGCTGAGGACGACATCCCCTGGAGGTGGTGGCACCCAGTTTCTGTCTGTCACCGGGTCATCATCATCCTCCCCCTCCTGAAACATGTCCTGCTGGGATGAGGACCCCCCAAACTCCTCTCCTGATGCATGGATGGGCTGCTTGACTGTCGCCACAGTCTTGCTGTCCAATCCCTCATTCCCCAAAGTGCCCATCAGCATCTCCTCCTCAAGATCGCCAACAACAGCAGACAATTTACTCATGATGCCTGGGGTCAAAAGACTGCTGAATGACAGGTCGGCGAGTGACGGTGAACTGGCCTCCTCCCCAGACCCTGGTGGGCGGCTGCTGCGAACAGGGGTGGTGGTGGTGGTGAGGGTGGAGGCCTCGGATGCAGAGCTGATGGCGGGCTGCTCATCCTCCGTCATGAGTTGCACCACAGTGTCTGCATCCTTTTCCTCAATGGGACGTTTCCGACCCGGCTGGAGGAAAATGGGAGCAGGTGCTACACGCTGCTGCTGCTGTGTCTCTGCAGCGTGAGTTGCAGATGCTCCTGCTGGGCGGCGCCCAAGGCGTCCACGGCCAGTGGCTATGGGAGGAATGTTAGCCACTGACGCTGCTGCTGCGGAACTGTGCATGGTGGCGCGCCCGCGGCCGCGGCTTGCCACAATGCTGCTCCCTCTCCTCCTGATTCCCTTGCTGCCCTTCCCCTTGCCCAAACCGCGCTGGCTGCCACTTCCAGACATCTTCAATGTTTTGGGCGTATAGACAAAAGTTTTTTAAAAGGGCGGGTGAAAAGTGGGGTACTTTAATGGAGTGGGTTGGTTGGTGAGGTGACTGAGTGAGTGTCCCCTAGTACAGTAAGTAAGTAGTAACAGTCAGGAAGTACAACTAGCAGTTACAATAATCAGTAGTAATCACAAGTAAATTTAGTGTGTGTACACTCAGACAGTGAGTGACCGCACGCAGGAGCTAGTAGCCTATGAACACAGTGACTGAGTGTCCTAGACTCCTAGTACAGTAAGAGTAAGTAGTAACAGTAAGTAGAACTAACTAATTACAATAATCAATCAGCGATCAGAAGGAAATGGAGTGTGGGTGGTGTGTGTACACTCAGACAGTGAGTGACCGCACGCAGGAGCTAGTAGCCTATGAACACAGTGACTGAGTGTCCTAGACTCCTAGTACAGTAAGAGTAAGTAGTAACAGTAAGTAGAACTAACTAATTACAATAATCAATCAGCGATCAGAAGGAAATGGAGTGTGGGTGGTGTGTGTACACTCAGACAGTGAGTGACCGCACGCAGGAGCTAGTAGCCTATGAACACAGTGACTGAGTGTCCTAGACTCCTAGTACAGTAAGAGTAAGTAGTAACAGTAAGTAGAACTAACTAATAATCAATCAGCGATCAGAAGGAAATGGAGTGTGGGTGGTGTGTGTACACTCAGACAGTGAGTGACCGCACGCATGAGCTAGTAGCCTATGAACACAGTGACTGAGTGTCCTAGACTCCTAGTACAGTAAGAGTAAGTAGTAACAGTAAGTAGAACTAACTAATTACAATAATCAATCAGCGATCAGAAGGAAATGGAGTGTGGGTGGTGTGTGTACACTCAGACAGTGAGTGACCGCACGCAGGAGCTAGTAGCCTTTGAACACAGTGACTGAGTGTCCTAGACTCCTAGTACAGTAAGAGTAAGTAGTAACAGTAAGTAGAACTAACTAATAATCAATCAGCGATCAGAAGGAAATGGAGTGTGGGTGGTGTGTGTACACTCAGACAGTGAGTGACCGCACGCAGGAGCTAGTAGCCTATGAACACAGTGACTGAGTGTCCTAGACTCCTAGTACAGTAAGAGTAAGTAGTAACAGTAAGTAGAACTAACTAATAATCAATCAGCGATCAGAAGGAAATGGAGTGTGGGTGGTGTGTGTACACTCAGACAGTGAGTGACCGCACGCAGGAGCTAGTAGCCTATGAACACAGTGACTGAGTGTCCTAGACTCCTAGTACAGTAAGAGTAAGTAGTAACAGTAAGTAGAACTAACTAATTACAATAATCAATCAGCGATCAGAAGGAAATGGAGTGTGGGTGGTGTGTGTACACTCAGACAGTGAGTGACCGCACGCAGGAGCTAGTAGCCTATGAACACAGTGACTGAGTGTCCTAGACTCCTAGTACAGTAAGAGTAAGTAGTAATAGTAAGTAGAACTAACTAATAATCAATCAGCGATCAGAAGGAAATGGAGTGTGGGTGGTGTGTGTACACTCAGACAGTGAGTGACCGCACGCAGGAGCTAGTAGCCTATGAACACAGTGACTGAGTGTCCTAGACTCCTAGTACAGTAAGAGTAAGTAGTAACAGTAAGTAGAACTAACTAATAATCAATCAGCGATCAGAAGGAAATGGAGTGTGGGTGGTGTGTGTACACTCAGACAGTGAGTGACCGCACGCAGGAGCTAGTAGCCTATGAACACAGTGACTGAGTGTCCTAGACTCCTAGTACAGTAAGAGTAAGTAGTAACAGTAAGTAGAACTAACTAATAATCAATCAGCGATCAGAAGGAAATGGAGTGTGGGTGGTGTGTGTACACTCAGACAGTGAGTGACCGCACGCAGGAGCTAGTAGCCTATGAACACAGTGACTGAGTGTCCTAGACTCCTAGTACAGTAAGAGTAAGTAGTAACAGTAAGTAGAACTAACTAATAATCAATCAGCGATCAGAAGGAAATGGAGTGTGGGTGGTGTGTGTACACTCAGACAGTGAGTGACCGCACGCAGGAGCTAGTAGCCTATGAACACAGTGACTGAGTGTCCTAGACTCCTAGTACAGTAAGAGTAAGTAGTAACAGTAAGTAGAACTAACTAATTACAATAATCAATCAGCGATCAGAAGGAAATGGAGTGTGGGTGGTGTGTGTACACTCAGACAGTGAGTGACCGCACGCAGGAGCTAGTAGCCTATGAACACAGTGACTGAGTGTCCTAGACTCCTAGTACAGTAAGAGTAAGTAGTAACAGTAAGTAGAACTAACTAATTACAATAATCAATCAGCGATCAGAAGGAAATGGAGTGTGGGTGGTGTGTGTACACTCAGACAGTGAGTGACCGCACGCAGGAGCTAGTAGCCTATGAACACAGTGACTGAGTGTCCTAGACTCCTAGTACAGTAAGAGTAAGTAGTAACAGTAAGTAGAACTAACTTATTACAATAATCAATCAGCGATCAGAAGGAAATGGAGTGTGGGTGGTGTGTGTACACTCAGACAGTGAGTGACCGCACGCAGGAGCTAGTAGCCTATGAACACAGTGACTGAGTGTCCTAGACTCCTAGTACAGTAAGAGTAAGTAGTAACAGTAAGTAGAACTAACTAATTACAATAATCAATCAGCGATCAGAAGGAAATGGAGTGTGGGTGGTGTGTGTACACTCAGACAGTGAGTGACCGCACGCAGGAGCTAGTAGCCTATGAACACAGTGACTGAGTGTCCTAGACTCCTAGTACAGTAAGAGTAAGTAGTAACAGTAAGTAGAACTAACTAATTACAATAATCAATCAGCGATCAGAAGGAAATGGAGTGTGGGTGGTGTGTGTACACTCAGACAGTGAGTGACCGCACGCAGGAGCTAGTAGCCTATGAACACAGTGACTGAGTGTCCTAGACTCCTAGTACAGTAAGAGTAAGTAGTAACAGTAAGTAGAACTAACTAATTACAATAATCAATCAGCGATCAGAAGGAAATGGAGTGTGGGTGTTGTGTGTACACTCAGACAGTGAGTGACCGCACGCAGGAGCTAGTAGCCTATGAACACAGTGACTGAGTGTCCTAGACTCCTAGTACAGTAAGAGTAAGTAGTAACAGTAAGTAGAACTAAGTACTAACTAATTACAATAATCAATCAGCGATCAGAAGGAAATGGAGTGTGGGTGGTGTGTGTACACTCAGACAGTGAGTGACCGCACGCAGGAGCTAGTAGCCTATGAACACAGTGACTGTCTGACTGAGTGTCCTAGACTCCTAGTACAGTAAGAGTAAGTAGTAACAGTAAGTACAACTAACTAACAATAATCTATCAGTAATCAGAAGGAAATAGAGTGTGTGTACACACAGACAGTGAGTGAGTGCACACACGCAGGAGCTAGCTAGTAGCCTATAAACAGTGACAGTCAGTGAGTGTCCTACTCCTAGTACAGTATAACTACAATACTATTAGTAAAGGACAGCAGAAATACTGGTATAGATGAGAGAAATAAACAGAGGACAGCTGCCCACAGAGGCAAGGTCCCCCTGAGGCCTAAACCTGTAAGCTTGCAGCAGCTGCCTGTCTCTAATGTAACACACAAGCTACTAACTAAAATACAATGTCTATCTAACTAACAACAATATAGGTGTATATGGCAGTTGGCAGGTGTAGGTGAGCAAAAACGCTAGGTAAATGATCACAATAGAGCACTTGCTAAGCCAAAGCACAAAGGAGCAACTCTCTCTCTGTACAAGTCTCAGGCAAGCATGGAGAAACGGAACATGGCGGCCGCTATTTATAGGGTAGGGGCTGGCCAGGGTCCCCCTCTGTGATTGGCTGCCGTCAGAGGGCCTGGGAGCCCTCTGATTGGCTCTAAGGACATCAATCTGGGCTATGACGCTATTCGAGCTCGGTACCGAGCTCGAATAGCGCCGTTTGCTCGAATAGCTCGAATAGTGAATGGGCTATTCGAGTGTACTCGGATAGCCCATTCGAATAGCTACAGCTATTCGGAGCTCGAATACCGAGCTCGGATAGCTGAAAAAGAGCTCGAGTATTCGAGCTACTCGAATATTCGAGCTCTGCTGAGCACCACTGCCCCCATGTGCCCTCCATCATCATTGCCTGACCCAGGGAAATGTCTCCGTATCTTCTTATATACACACCCTAATGTGATTTCCTTCCCAGGAGCCAATCTGCACACAGCAATGGGGGCTTCTATCATTATCCCCCCACACTCCCCCCATGTGCCCTCCATCATCACTGCCTGACCCAGGGGAATGTCTCCTGTATCTTCTTATATACTCACCCTAATGTGATTTCCCTCCCAGGAGCCAATCTGCACACAGCAATGGGGGCTTCTATCATTATCCCCCCCCCCCACACACACTCCCCCATGTGTCCTTCATCATCACTGCCTGACCCAGGGGAATGTCTCCTGTATCTTCTTATATACACACCCTAATGTGATCTCCTTCCCAGGAGACAATCTGCACATAGCAATAGGGGCTTCTATCACTATCCCCCCACACTCCCCCATGTGTATCCTGTATCTTCTTATATACTCACCCTAATGTGATTTCCCTCCCAGGAGCCAATCTGCACACAGCAATGGGGGCTTCTATCATTATCCCCCCCCCCCACACACACTCCCCCATGTGTCCTTCATCATCACTGCCTGACCCAGGGGAATGTCTCCTGTATCTTCTTATATACACACCCTAATGTGATCTCCTTCCCAGGAGACAATCTGCACATAGCAATAGGGGCTTCTATCACTATCCCCCCACACTCCCCCATGTGTCCTCCATCATCACTGCCTGACCCAGGGAAATATCTCCTGTATCTTCTTATATACTCACCCTAATGTGATTTCCCTCCCAGGAGCCAATCTGCACACAGCAATGGGGGCTTCTATCATTATCCCCCCACACTCCCCCCATGTGCCCTCCATCATCACTACCTGACCCAGGGGAATGTCTCCTGTATCTTCTTATATACACACCCTAATGTGATCTCCTTCCCAGGAGCCAATCTGCACCCAGCAATGGGGGCTTCTATCACTATCCCCCCACACTCCCCCATGTGTCCCCCATCATCACTGCTGACCCAGGGAAATGTCTCTTGTATCTTCTTATATACACACCCTAATGTGATTTCCTTTCCAGGAGCCAATCTGCACCCAGCAATGGGGGCTTCTATCATTATCCCCCCACACTCCCCCCATGTGTCCCCCATCATCACTGCCTGACCCAGGGGAATGTCTCCTGTATCTTCTTATATACACACCCTAATGTGATCTCCTTCCCAGGAGACAATCTGCACATAGCAATAGGGGCTTCTATCACTATCCCCCCACACTCCCCCATGTGTCCCCCATCATCACTGCTGACCCAGGGAAATGTCTCCTGTATCTTCTTATATACACTCCCTAATGTGATTTCTTTCCCAGGAGACAAACAGCAATGGTGGTGTATTGTATAATTATCCCCCCACACTGCCCCCATGTGTCCTCCATCATCACTGCCTGACCCAGGGAAATGTCTCTTGTATCTTCTTATATACACACCCTAATGTGATTTCCTTTCCAGGAGCCAATCTGCACCCAGCAATGGGGGCTTCTATCATTATCCCCCCACACTCCCCCCATGTGTCCCCCATCATCACTGCCTGACCCAGGGGAATGTCTCCTGTATCTTCTTATATACACACCCTAATGTGATTTCCTTCCCAGGACGGAGCCAATCTGCACACAGCAATGGGGGCTTCTATCATTATCCCCCCACACTCCCCCCATGTGTCCTCCATCATCACTGCCTGACCCAGGGAAATGTCTCCTGTATCTTCTTATATACTCACCCTAATGTGATTTCCTTTCCAGGAGCCAATCTGCACCCAGCAATGGGGGCTTCTATCATTATCCCCCACACTCCCCCCATGTGTCCTCCATCATCACTGCCTGACCCAGGAAATGTCTCCTGTATCTTCTTATATACACACCCTAATGTGATTTCCCTCCCAGGAGCCAATCTGCACCCAGCAATGGGGGCTTCTATCATGATCCCCCCACATTCCCCCCATGTGTTCTCCATCATCACTGCCTGACCCAGGGGAATGTCTCCTGTATCTTCTTATATACACACCCTAATGTGATTTCCCTCCCAGGAGCCAATCTGCACACAGCAATGGGGGCTTCTATCATTATCCCCCCACACTTCCCCCATGTGTCCTCCATCATCACTGCCCCCCCTCCCCCCCATGTTTCTTCCACCTTTACTGCCCTCCATGTATCGTTACTCATTTTTACTCCAATCCATGAAGCAGGAGTTTCTATGAAAGTCCCTGCAGTAACAGTAATGCCTGCCTGAGAGGCGAGCTATTCTCACCATAGGGGGAGGCAGTGTGAATGTTTGGGGAGATTATGATTTGCAGTTACACCCCTGGTGTTGGTAAATATATGTGCCATGTGAGGGATAAGTCTGAGTTCTGTCTGTATCATTGTCCTGTATCGATGTCCCTGTCTATTTCTCCATGCAGGAGTGGCAGTATGTAGTATGTAGTATGTAGAAGAACAAAAGGACATCATGATGGAGAATAAGAATAATAATTGCAGTATTTGTATAGCGCCTTTCTCCTGTCGGACTCAAAGCGCTTGCGAGGCAGCCACTAGAGCGAACTCAGTAGGCAGTAGCAGTGTTAAGGAGACTTGCCCAATAAACTCCTTACTGAAATAGGTGCAGGCTTACTGAACAGGCAGAGCCGAGAATCAGCCGCCCCTCACATCACGGGTAAGGGGAGACTTTCATTTCTTCTTCCAGTGGGTTAATGTACAGAGACTGATACGTCCATGTCATGAGGTTGCTAACAGCAATATGCCTGATGGGGGTGTGACCTTGCTAATTACCCCAGATGTGTAGGAGCAGTCGCAATGCCTTGTGCTCCGTGCAGATAAAATCTCATGCAGGATGAAGGGAATTACTGAGCAGTCTGTACTGTAGAGAAAGCAACAAAGGTATAGTGATCTGGAAAAAAGGGTGTTTGAATTTCTGGGCAGTTTTAGACATTGCAAAGTGGGCAGAAATTAAAACATGCTCATTTAATAACAATGGGGTTGACTCATTAACTACTTCCATACCAGCAGAGACTGCTAGCACGGTAATGGCGCTTACCGAAGAATCGCTGGAAAGGTCCACCGCTCTTGCCGGTCACGCCGCTCTGTCCCCACTGCAGGTCCCTCTCTCTGCCGTCGCTATGACAGCAGAGCTGTGCAAGCAGGTCAGGAGCCGCTTTCATTGTTTCCTGTTGCTGTCAATCAATGTAAGCCGGTCCATACAGCTCTGCCGTGATATAGACGCCAGAGCGAGTGATCTGCGGTGGGGACAGAGCGTAGTGATCGGCGGCAGTGCGTTGAAGTCTATGTCCTGTCAGATCCGCACTACCACATGCAGGACGTACATTTCAACTGCGTCGGTCCAGAAAATGTTAAGCAGCTCAGCTTAATGTGAGCAGCGTGAGTTGTGCAATAGAGCAGTGTTGTGTATGCTGGTAACTTAGGAGCGCTCCATTCACATACCGGCTGCTCCACTCATCCCACCCCGAGCCCCGTCAGATCCAGTGGCTTTATAAGATGTGATCCCTGCACTTTGATTGGCCCAGTAGGTTGCCTGTCACCTGTCCAGTGGCTTTATAGGACGTGATCCCTGCGCTTTGATTGGCCCAATAGGCTGCCCATACTCTACACTGAACTACTGTGTGTAGCATGTGCACAACTCGCACTGATCACATTAATCTGCGCTGCTTAATGAATCAACCCCAATGTGTCAAAAAATAACGGGTATACATCAAGGCATTTAGACAGGCTGCGTAAGGATAAGAGGGCAGGAGGCACACCGGGGTTTAATCAATAATTGGCAATAGGGCAATATATGCAGCCTGGCATTACCTGGCATGTGATAGCAAATAAAATCAAGAAAGTAAAACTTCCTGGCACAGTCTGTGGTGTAATTTGTGAAATGAATCCATACAGTATAATCATGTTACAGTAAACTGTGATATAGTAAACATTTAGGTATAGTAAACAAATGTCCAGGTCCCCACCGAGCCCCATTATATGTATATGGGAGTTATGCCTGGTATAGTAAACCCGGATGTAATAGAACTTCTGTTATAGGAAATTTGTTTTTTTGCTCAGTGGTATTCTGTATCTGGCTAGAGTGTAAAGCAGTCGGGCTCATGCATCATATGTCAATTGGTCAGCATTGGAGAAAGAAAGGAAGAGAAAGCGTCTGCACTGGAGACAAGTAGATGTGCTGAGGGGGGATGGGCTGGCAACCACTTGTAGCCTGCTTGCTTACTGGACACTACTCTAGCCCTGCAAAATAAAGAATGACACCGAGAGCCCAATATAGTGTAGTATGTACTGGTAAAGATGAACTGATGATACAGTAAGTATCTTTATACTCACAAGCAGAGCCGGATTTATACTCTTCACTGCCCTAGGCCACTGTCCCCAGCTGCCCCCTTCAGTATAGGTAGCGAGATGACCCCTCCCTCCTTCCCACTAGTATAGGTAGCCAGATGACTCCTCCCCCCCTTTCACTCCAGTATAGGTAGCCAGATGACCCCTCCCTCCCTTCCCTCTAGTACAGGTAGCCTTATGACCCCCCAGTATGGGTAGCCAGATAACTCTTCCCCCCTTTTCCTCCAGTATAGGTAGCCAGATGACCCCTCCCTCCCTTCCCTCTAGTACAGGTAGCCTTATGACCCCCCCAGTATGGGTAGCCAGATAACTCTTCCCCCCTTTTCCTCCAGTATAGGTAGCCAGATGACTCTCAGTTCACTCATTTCTCTACTTGTCTCCAGTGCAGAAGCTTTCTCTTCCTTTCTTTCTCCAATGCTGACCAAGTTCATTGCGCCGGCCACAACTTGTCTCCAGTGCAGAAGCTTTCTCTTCCTTTCTTTCTCCAAGAGGTACAGACTAACCAGCAAGCTCATGGTGACCCAGAACTCATTGGAGTGAGTAAGGGACTACAATGGTCCTAAAAGCCCCCTTACTAAGATGTTAAGAAAAACAAAAATTTGCTTTCCTAAAACAGAAAGAATTTGCGATAATTCAGGTTGGAGTGAGCTTGAGATGTCTCCCAGAGCAACACTGCTGAATATATGCAAATTAACCATTGTACCCTTAGAAGCTAAACACACCTCCAGAACCGCTGGAATGCAATGATGTGTCAGCTTGTTAAATTGTACAGAGCCATAATAATCCAACATGCATACAGACTGTTTCGGATTGTTTGATCCTCATCAGTGCATGGCATGGATTAATTTGGCTCTATGGAGTAGGGCTTGTAAACCGAGAGGTACAGACTAACCAGCAAGCTCATGGTGACCCAGAACTCATTGGAGTGTGTAAGGGACTACAATGCTGACCAAGTTCATTGCGCCGGCCACAATGCAAATGTGCACAGAGAACAAGGTGGCTGCTGCACAGGCAGCTAGCAGCAGAGTACCTGCAATGCAGCATTTGCAAACTTGCCAATGCTGCACTAGTTTAGCCTGCTGCTTTGGTGCCCCTGTGGTACCCTAGGCCATGGCCTAGGAGGCCTTGGCCTAAATCCGGCCCTGCTCACAAGCCAGGGTTACCACTCAGGCAACCACTGTAGATGCAGGTGGGGGAGATTAGGCCTGTCCCCACTCAGGGTTAAGAAGTCGTAGATCAGAAAAAAAGGGGTAACGCCACCAGGGGTGGACTCGTATAGTACAAGGTGAACAGAGGCGCCAAAAGAATAAAAGTAAATAAAACTTTTAAAACATGGGGAGTCAGTGGTGGACTTGCCTCCTCCAAGTAAACACAAAAGCGTATTAATGTTTAAAACCGAAAATGTATTGATACACTCCAAGGTTCTTTGCAACGCGTTTTGCAGGTATGACCCTGCTTCACCAGGAGGAGTTGTAAGAAGATGTGGGTAAGTAAATTTGAACCCTACCCTGCCTTGTGTCACCGTTTCTACAGTCAAGCAATCTGGCCACAGCGAGTCTCAGTGGGGCACCAAAACTCCCCCTTGCCTTTGAATGGTGTTTACATTCATAATTGTTGAGTACTAAAATCTTGCCCGGTTTGGCTCAATAGCCCCAGGGGTGGTGCCAATCTAAGCTAAAAAGGTGAAATGGGGCACCAAAAGTGATACTTTCCACCAGTGTTAGGTGGCCTTTGTGCATCTCTGCCCCCTTCCCCCAAAGGGCACTATAGGTGGGCCTTTTTTAACCACCTTCCTCCCCATCAATGTGAAGTACTGTAAGCGCAGCGGAGTGTGGTATCTCACTTGCCAAATTCCTTTCTTCTTTCTTCATCAGCACATTCTTGCCTCCTAAAGGCATGTATGCACTGATGTAATATGCCAGTGGTCACAAGGGCAGAGATAAGACTGCAGGGTGCCATGGAAACCGGAGGATGTGCTGAAAAAGGGAGGAAGGAAGGAGGTGTGCACCCTTTGTATGCTCTGCTGTGCTTCTCCTGCACTGGCACACAGGTGTCACCGCTCTGATGGTGTCTCCCAGTGTACCCTGCATCACCATAGTGATGCCACTGTAGGAGGGTATAATTGGGGACCCCTATGGGCAATTGCCTAGTCTGCCCTAGTGCAAATGCTGGGCCTGCCTCAAGGTATAATCAAACAACACAAATTCTTCAAATCCTACAAATAATAGTTTTATTATAGGAAGAGGAAACATGATCAGTTACAAGGTATAAAGGAGAGAGAAATTAACATGTTTAGCTGAAAGCGCCATCTGTACTTTGCTGATCCAGTATCAATCTTATTTCATTTAGTGATGTGAAGATCTGCAGATTCTGCAGTTTACCGCATATTGCTATTTATATTACCTGTGAGTTGGAGTAATTGATGAGGCTCTTCAGGTCAATACTGTTGAACAAACCGTTCCCTGCATTCTGCAGTCACCTGATAAGCGGTGTAGTTAATTAACATAGTACCAGCCAGTGAAGTATCACCATCGCGCTACTTCAAAATTGTGCAGAATATGAAAGGAGCACACAACTTACAAAGGAGTGCGCGTAACACAGGGGCGCATGCTACACGCGCTACGCAGCTCTACACAGCCCGTAGCGAGCAGGTGCTGATTTTTAACTCGAGCTGCTGAATATTAACTTGCGCTGCTACAGCAGCACTGATTAATGAATTAACCTCAGTGTGTGCTAAAACAAAATAAATACAATTTTCCATTAATTCATTGTAAACGGCTGATACTTCACAGTCGACCCTTGTATAGTTCAGCTTCTCACATTGGTATTCTGTGCAGGCACATAAATAGCCATAGTGTCAGAGTCTGCTGTATACTCTAAGCGTGTAGAAGGAGCTGCAGTGTTTATTATTACTCAGACAGAAAGAGGGGAGTGACTGAGCCATCTGTACTTTAGGGAGAGCACCAATGGATCAATTCATTCATAGATGGAAAAAAAATCATCGTTATTTACGTTTTTGCCAATTTTACACATTTAAAGCTGATTGCAAATTGAACCATTATTTTTTAAACAATCAAATGACAAAATGTCTTGCAGAGCACTAACATAATAGTCAAAGGAAATATTTACTGTATAGAAAAGGCAGCAAAAACGTTAGGGTGAGACACACAATGTGGGAGGAGAGAGCAGTAGACAGATACAGCACTAGGGTTAGTGTTGGGCTTCACCTACCAGGCCCCTGCTCTTATTAGAATGATCTCCCTCATCCATCTTTTCTCAGCCGTTCCTTTCATACTGTATATCATCAGGGCAGGGCATTTTAGATCTGTATTTACAAATTGTTTATGTGTGAATCGTTTCCTACTTTCTAAACATTACAAAAAAAAAAAAAACACGCTCAAGTGTGCTCTCATGTACGACAAGAGCTGTAGTAAAACATTTCCCACACTCTGAGCAAGAGAACGGGCTCTCGCCAGTGTGCATTCTCTTGTGATTTCATTTTTGAATAAAGCTTTTCCCACACTCTGAACAAGAGAAAGGAGGCTCGCCCATGTGAGTCTTCTGGTGCGCAAGAAGATCTACTTTCCTAATGTATCTTTTCCCACACTCTGCATAGGAAAAAGGAAGCTAACCTATGTGCGTTTTTTTGTGTTCAGCCAGGTACCTTTTATTCGCAAAAGCTTTCCCACACACTGAACACACAAAAGGACACTCGCCTTTGTGTCGCCTCTGGTGATCCCGGAGGCCTTCTCTCCGTAGGAAACCTTTCCCACATACAGTACACGAAAACGGCCACTCGCCAGTGTGACTTATCTCATGCTTAACAAGCTGACTTTTGTAAAAGAAACTTTTATCACATTCTGTACAGGAAAAGGAATGGCTGCCTGTGTGATGTCTCTCGTGCTCAAATAGGCTCCTTTTGCAGGCATAATGCTTCCCACACTCTGAACATGAAAAAGTTGGCGCTCTTTTGTGACTTCCTTGGTGTTTAAGAAGATCTCCTTTTTGAAAAAAGCCTTTCGAACACTCTGAACATGAAAACGGATGCTCGCCTTTGTGAGTTCTCCTGTGTTCTCCTCCTGGAGAACATTGTGATAAGCTATTATCTTCTGCATTGTTATCTAGTGATAAAACAAGATTTCTATTAGGGAAGTTCAGGACATAGCAGAGATCTAGAGGGAAAAATATTTTAATTTCATAGTGCATGCATTTCTTTCTCTTAAGACATTCAGGAGTGATTTCAGTTCTAATATTCAACAGTGTCACAGCACTGAATACACACAAATGTCAGTTACACAACTAAACCATCTACAGCAAATAGTTTCACGCAATAGTATAACTAAACTTATTATGCAAGGAATGATGATTAACCTCATTCCATCTATTTCTTTGTTAGTACTATGATATTATACTGAGAAATGGAGATGGGCCTTCATATGGTGTACAGTATCTCCTCCTCATTTGTTGGTACTATGATATTATACTGAGAAATGGAGATGGGCCTTTCATATGGTGTACAGTATCTCCTCCTCATTTGTTGGTGCTATGCTGCTATACTGAGGAATGGAGATGGGCCTTTCATATGGTGTACAGTATCCCCTCCTCATTTGTTGGTACTATGATGTTATACTGAGGAATGGAGATGGGCCTTTCATATGGTGTACAGTACCTCCTCCTCATTTGTTGGTACTATGATGCTATACTGAGAAATGGAGATGGGCCTTTCGTATGGTGTACAGTATCTCCTCCTCATTTGTTGGTACTATGATGTTATACTGAGGAATGGAGATGGGCCTTTCATATGGTGTACAATATCTCCTCCTCATTTGTTGGTACTATGATGTTATACTGAGGAATGGAGATGGGCCTTTCATATGGTGTACAGTATCTCCTCCTCATTTGTTGGTACTGTGATGTTATAGTGAGTAATGGAGATGGGCCTTTCATATGGTGTACAGTAACTCCTCCTCATTTTGTTGGTACTGTGATGTTATACCGAGGAATGGAGATGGGCCTTTCATATGGTGTACAGCAGGGCCGGCCTTTGATATGAGCGACCGGAGCGGTCACTCAGGGTGCCAGCTCTCAAGGGCGCATGCGCCCTGTCGTCCCTTGCCGCCCCGCTGTCTCTCCATCTGTAATTAGAGCAGGACTACAAGAACATGGTCGCCGATGTCCACAAATGCAGACAATTGGCAGCCATTTTCTTGTAGCCCTGCTCTAACTACAGATGGAGCGGAGGCGGGGAGAGAAGAGTGACGTCGGCGCTGGAGCGTGGAAGTCAGGTGAGTCAGTCTCTGCGCGGCCCGCTGCCGCAGAAGGGGGGGGATTGACTGGGGGCATGCTACCTACATTGGGGGCATGCTACCTACACTGGGGGCATACTGCCTACACTGGGGGCATACTGCCTACACTGGGGGCATACTGCCTACACTGGGGGCATACTGCCTACATTGGGAGCATACTACCTACATTGAGGGCATACTACCTACACTGGGGGCATACTACCTACACTGGGGGCATACTACCTACACTGGGGGCATACTACCTACACTGGGGGCATACTACCTACACTGCGGGCAGCTATGCTACTACACTGGGGGCATGCTACTATACTGGGGGCAGCTATGCTACTACACTGGGGGCATACTACCTACACTGGGGGCAGCTATGCTACTACACTGGGGGCAACTATACTACCTATATGGGGCAACTATACTACCTACTCTGGGGGCAACTATGCTACCTATATGGGGACAACTATGCTACTTACACTGGGGGCAACTATATTAGCTACCTATACTGGGGCAACTATACTACCTATACTGAGGGCTACTATACTGGCTACCTTTACTGTGGCAACTATACTACCTATGCTTGGCTACCTACACTGAGGGCACCTACACGAAATCCTATACTGAGGGCTCCTATACCTGGCTACCTACCTACCTATACTGAGTCTGAGGGCATTTTTTGGGGAGGGACGCACCACAGCTATAACGAGCGTTGCAAATTGTTGGTGCTATATATGGGCCTGTGTGTGTGTGTGCGTATGTGTGTACGCACGCAAAGAGGATGGCGGGGGCACCAAAATCCGGTTTCGCTCAGGGTTTAGTGAAACCTAAGGCTGGCCCTGGTGTACAGTATCTCCTCCTCATTTGTTAGTACTGTGATGTTATACCGAGGAATGGAGATGGCCTTTCATATGGTGTACAGTATCTCCTCCTCATTTTTTAGTACTATGATGTTATACTGAGGAATGGAGATGGGTCTATTATATCATGTACAGCATCTCCTCCTCATTTGTTGGTGCTATGATATTATACTGAGGAATGGAGGTGTGTCTATTATATCATGTACAGTATTTCTGTCCTCATTTGTTTGGCACATTAGCTGATATACTGTTGACGTTTCCTCCTTTGAGGACTCAGATCTTGGTATATCCCAAGAAGAATCTGGCAGTTCTGTACTTCAGGCGCTGGAGTGTTTGTCTTGCATCAAGTCAGACAATGGGCTATAGCAGCTCAGCTTAATGAGCTGTAGTGTGCACTATGCACGCTGCCATGTAAGGAGTGTGCCTTCCGTAGTAGGAAGCAATGCGCATAACATTAACTGCGGGCGGCCCTGTGACCTGCTACCGCGACACTTCACTCGCAGCCACTACTGTGTTAATTTACATTGTGAATGTAAATTAACACAGTAGCGGCCGCGAGTGAAGTATCACGGTAGCGATACTTTACAGGAGCAGGACCCCCTCCCGCAGTTAATGTCATGTGCGTTGCTACAGATGCAATGCATGTAACTAAGGAAGGCACGCTCCTTACATGGCAGCGAGCACTTCTGTGTAAGGCGCGCATAGCACACACTACTTCACATACAGCGCAGCTTGATGAATCAAGCCCAATATATCCCTGTAGACTTCCTCCTTAGCACTCAGGGAGCCACAATAGGCCCTCTTTGAACCCCAAGAACAGGGAACATGCAGCAAAATGCAAAAAGTGTCCCACACATTCCCATTGCGTAAAGAGATCATCGCAGGCTGCAGAACTTTGCCTCCGGTTTGCGGACATCAAAGCAAAAGGTGCTTGTTTGAAGAATCTAAACGATAAAACAATCTAATTTGCTGAAGGCTCTTTTGTCTGCTATGTAATTCCATATGTGGTCCTTCAGAGTTTAACAATCACTGATCTACTAGGGGACTACATAGCCCTATAAAGTGCTAAAAATAATTAACTTTAGTATTATGCTGGCTTTGAAGAAGCCAACATACTGTTCTACAAGTTCAGCTCGTTCTTATTCTTATTTTTATTAGTGCTCCTCCCCCCCCCCTCCCCCCCATTTTCTATATGCTACTCCTCCTACAGTATTAGGGGTAAAAGAGCCAAACTTCATCAGTGACATGATTCGTCAGTTTTAGTTTATCTGCATATTTTACTTTACTTAAAATGAAGATGAGCAACTTCTGCATTAAATACTTACATTTGCTGATATCCAGAGAAAATTGCTCTTCTTTAGTTGTCTTCATCATGTCTCCCTCCTTCATAGACTGCTGATCACTCCTCACATACGTCTGCTCTTCCTCTTTAACTGTCTTCATCTTTACACCCTCCTCCACAGACTGCTGATCACTCTTCATATACGTCTCTTCTGCTTCTTCTTTAATTCTCCTCATCATGTTACCCTCCTCCATAGACCGCTCACCACTTCTCACATACGTATCTTGTTCTTCCTCTTTAATTGACCTCCTCATGTCACCCTCCTCCATAGACTGCTGATCATTCCTCACATACGTCTCTTCTTCTTCCTGTTTAATAGTCCTCATCATGTCACCCTTCTCCATAGTCAGCAGATCGCTACTCATATATGTTTCTTCCTCTTCCTTTTTAATTGTCACCATCATTTCAACCTCCGTAGACTGCTGAGTACTCCTTACACAGGTCTCGTCTCCTTCCTCTTTTACCTCTGTTTTGTCAGCAATCCTTTCTTTCCACTAAAACAACAAAACGATAGAAAATTAACTCTGCTTGTATTTCAGAACATACTCTTAACTGCTTGCTGACCGACTCATGCTAATTGGCGTCAAACTCCTGGGGCGGAGATTGCAGGGGATCGCGGGTGCTAATGTGCACACATCCCCACTTGTATGAAGGAGCTCCGCTCCGCCATCAGTCTGCCAGCGGCAATCAGTGCTAAGAAATTGTTAGATTTCATATATTTACATTGTACAGCGCTGCGATCTATGGCAGCGCTGTACTGGGGACAGCCGTGTCACTCGGCTGTCCCCTTGGGAGGCTCAGAGAGCGATTGGCTCTCATAGGCTGATGTCTATGAGAGCCAATCGCTGTTATTGGCTGGCGGAGAGGGGGGGGGGGATTAAAATAAATAAACAATAATCAAATTTATAAAAAAAAAAAAAAAAAAAAAAAAAAATATATCAATAATAATCATTACAGCAGTGATCAGAGCCCACCAACAGAAAACTCTGTTGGTGGGCAGAAAAGGGGGAGGATTCATTTATTTGCTGAGTTGTACGACTCTGCAGCGAGCCCTTAAAGCTGCAGTGGCCTGAATTGTAAAAAATAGCCTGGTCACTAGGGGGGTGTAAGCCTACGGTCCCTATAGGGAACCTAAATTGAGAGGGATATGGATGTTTCCTTTTAAACAATACCAGTTGCTTGTCAGTCCTGCTGCTCTCTTTGGCTGCAGTAGTGGCTGCATCACACACCTGAAACAAGCATGCAGCTAATCCAGTCTGACTTCAATCAGAGCAACTGATCTGCATGCTTGGTGAGGGGCTGTGGCTAAAAGTATTAGAGGCACATGATCAGCAGGAGAGTCGGGCAACTGGTATTATTTTAAAAGGAAAAATCCACATCCTTCTCAGTTTAGGTTCCGTTTAAGAGGTTCAAAAACCTGATTTCTTTAGGAGTTGTAGACCCTCATATCCCCTTACCTGATAATAGTGGAAGGTGGTGGAATCTTCCTGTGGACATTCCTCAGAATAAAGAGGACCTGTACATCTCTCTGGTGGGTCTTTGTTACTGGATCCATCTGTAGGAAAGACACATACTGACTGAATACATGTGATTATCAGATGATGGGGGATCTAGGTGGATTCTTTCTTCCTTTATAACAAATGAAAGTCTCCTCTTACCCGGTGTTGTGAGGGGTGCCTGATTCTCCATCATGGCGTCCTTGTAGAGGTTCTATATACTGCCAACCCTGCATAGAGAAATAGACGGTAACATCCTCACACAGGAACATGACCACTACCCAAACCCACTTCTTTTTGTTACTGAAAATGGGGGAGACTGGATAACTGTCAATCATCACCTCTCCCATCAGCAGCTTAATCATCTTGTTGGTGAAGAAGGCTTACTATGTCATACATGATAGTGCCCTCATTCTTGTTTGACTGAAACAAGAACTGTCAGGGTTGCTGTTCTTAAAGTACACCTGAACTGAGAGGGATATGGAGGCTGCCATATTTATTTACTTTTAAACTATACTAGTTGCCTGGCTGTCCTGCTGATCTATTTGCCTGCAGTAGATCCAATCATTGTGGTCACCTCTCATAGGCATCAGCCTATGAGAGGGACCAGATTATGAGCCACTCGAGGGGACAGCTCAGTGACAAAGCTATCCCTTGTACAGCACTGCGCTAGATCACAGTGATGTACAAATCAAAACAATGGCCGTTTCTTTCACCGTAGTCTGGATGCATTTGATGAGCCTAGGGAGAACTGCCACCAGCCCCCCATATCACCCCACACCACTATGGTGCAGCTTCTCTGAAGGTCCTATACAATAGGTAGACGGAAAGCCATGAAAGCAGCAAACTCTGAATGCACCAGGGAGGGAGGGATTGGCAACAGGCGGCGTATGTGAGTGCGTACACTGCCGCCAGGTCACTTCAGGGCACCAGGAGATGTCAGCAGCACAGAGGAGGGAGCACACCAGCTGGAGAGGTGAGTGTGAGAGCGCTTTGCTGCATTAATACTCTGCACGGGGCCCCCGGGGAGAGCAGCATAGGATGGAGTAATGCGTCACCGGTGCTAGGGCCCTCCACCCACATAGATACCATTTCACCCTCCCCCCTGGTTGACCAGCAATAAAAGTCCTGTCGGATAAGTAAGTTGACCGAAATTAGGATCAGGCAGCATGTTTGGCAGTAATCTTTGGCAGAGTTCATCACAGTGATCGAATCTGCCGAGGAATGTCTCATAGTGTATGGGCACCTTGCTTTTACATTGGAGCTGTAGTCAGACAGAATGGAACAGAAGTAGATTTCAAATTGTTAGCTATCAGAAAGTATGAAATATAAGATGGGCAGAAGCTTATAACCATTAATGTAATAACCATTAGTGTGAGTTCATGCACAGGACACTGACATATTATTACGATCATTTTGTAGATGCGGGTGATGGTGATGAGGGAGGGAAATAAGGTGGTTAATAGGGAGAAATAAAATAATCTCTTATTACCTCCTCTGCTGCCAGTTCCAGCAATGTCTCCTCTCTACTTCCGCTCACTTCACCTCTACTCTGTAATATCCTGTTAAATCACTTCCTGTTAAATAGCACCATCTTGAGTTCATGATGGGAACTGCAGTCTCAAGTATGTGATTCGTTCGGGCCCACTAAGGCCCGCTGCACACTGCAAATCCGAATTGTGATTCCAATTATCTCTGGATGCTATCAAAACAAAAAGAAAAATGCAAAAAAAAAAAAATACAGCATGCAGTACCGATTAAAAAACGCATATCGGAATTGGACGTAAAAACAGGTCAAAATCGCAAATCGGAATCGCAAGTAGTGTGCAAAAGGCTTCAGGCCCCCCTGCACACTGCAAGGGCTCTTTCCACTATGAAATGTGGTTGCGATTGCTGGGTGACTTGGGCGCAGGATACAGCCAGTATATGGCTTATTCTGCTGCTGCACAAGTTTCCCGGCAGTGTTAAATACTATTCCCCTTCCAGGTCCACGTGGATGGTGTGAATGATGTAATTTGGCTTCCAGCTATTGCTGGCGGCACAATTACAGTGTTTTAAGTAACTTTAACTCCGTCTTCTGACAACGCCAACGTTTCTCACTGTGCGCCGCTATAGCCTGCTATAGATCTAATTCCTATTATTATGGTCTATAGTGGCGCCGGTTGCTCCCAAATCTCTAACGCTGTTATTACAGCACTTGTCCTCAGGGATGGACCTAGACCAAGTTGCCCCAAGTTGCGCCTGGGGCAAGGTCAGGTTTTGGCGCCTAAACGGCCATTCCCCATCCAAATTTTGCCGCCTTTTTAAGAATTCAACAAACTGCGCCTGGGGCAAGAGACCCACTTGCCCCCCCCCCCCTAGATCTGTCCCTGCTTGTCCTCTAACCCCTGTGTCTCCTCTGTAATATCTCCAACCCACTACACAGTGGCGTAGCTTAGGAGCTGTGGGCCCCGATGCAAGTTTTACAATGGGGCCCCCCAAGCACTCTATACATATCAATTGATACGGCGCACCAAAACCTGCCAATGGCAACTACAGTGTCAGAGGTGCAAGAAGGGGATGGGGAACAGTTTGTTAATGATTACTACTATTCAAAGTATCTATAGGTATGATTATTATCAGCACAGGACCAATAGAGAGCTAATACTGTAGTTGAGGGAGGGCCCTTCTGGGCCCCCTCTGACCCAAGGGCCCCGATGCGGTCACTACCTCTGCAACCCCTATTGCTATGCCCCCGCCACTACACTACAGATTTTAAGCTTGCAAGGACATGAACCTGCTGTTCATAGTGTTTTTTATTCTGAAGTAATTTATCATATGACCATGCACTAGTACTGGTGATGTTTCAAAACACACATAACTATGTATGTATTTGTATTGCTGGATGTCCTGATTGTACAGAATTTTGGAACATCTCATGGATCTCTGCTCCCCGCGTTTGTTTTGTACAGTGCTGAAGATGTAGGCGCTATATTCATTTTGCTGCTCTTGGTTCTGTGGGAAAGTCCTCGCCAGCAAGCTATGCATATCCACCCGTAATGGCAGCGCACAGCCTGGAGACTGAAGCTGACACGGGGTAGCCTGGCAAGGAGCACCTGGGGGTTATTTAGCAGCAGCAAGCCTAGATTTGGGAAGTCAGGCCAGCACTGGGAAGCATGGCTAATAAGACTTCTAGAGCTGGTATGGTTTTTCCAATTCTGGCCACTAGATGTCAGGCTTTGCACACAGGATTTTTTTTTTCCAGCTTCCAATCAGAATCTTGGAGGCGTGTTCAGCTCGAGGCTCAGGCACTGTGTACTAGGGAAGGTAATGGCTGACGGGCTCTGTAGTATGCTGCTAATTGATGTAATAATAGTGATTAAGCAGCACATATACAATTTACCAACCCCCTCCTGCGTGACCTCACTGCCTGACCCAGAGAAATGTCTCCTGTATCCCAATCTGCACACAGCAATGGGGGCTTCTACCGTAATGTGTCCTCTATCATCACTGCCTGTGTAGGTTAGATTGTTGGAGCGCCTGACCAAGGGAAATCATGCACACACTCCCTCCCTCTCTCACTCCAAATCCAAAAAGCTTTATTGGCAGGACCAAATACATTTAGCCTTGCCAAAACAAAACATTAACATGGGGGGGGGGATTGTGGGAATAAGGGAAGGATATAGGTATACAGTCCATAGGAGTATGGGGGATGAGATATACAGTCCATAGGGGAGGGAGGTATAGTTATAAAGTCCATAGGGGAGTCCACTCACTCACACTCTTCCAATGTGGCTTCCACCATCACTGCCCCCCAAGTTTCTTTCACCTTTACTGCAAATCCCCCCCCCCCCCCCCCCCCCACACACACACACACACACACCCTGTACTGTTCTTCATCATTAGTCCAATCCATGGAGCGGAAGGAGTTTTTAAGAAAGTTCCTGCAGTATCAGTAGTACTTCCCTGAGAGCTATTCTCACCATGGGAGAAGGCAGTGTGAATGTGAGGGGGAGTCTATGATTTGCAGTCACTCCCCTAGTGTGTGTGTGTGTGTGTGTACATATATCTATAACGTGTGAAGCATGAGGCTCAGTGGTGACTGTATCATTGTGTGTCAGGTTAATAACGTGTCAGGATGTCCTTGTCTATTTCTCCATGTAGGAGTGGCAGTATATTGACAGATACAAGGATGCTATTATGGAGTATCAGCTTCCCCTCATATTTATTTATTTATTGTATTTATAAAGCACCAGGTAAGAGAAGACTTGCATTTCCTAAAGCAGAGAGCAGTGTGAAGGGTCCACCTAGATCCCCCATCATCTGATAAACATATAGAGACAATGAGCTTGATTCAAAAAAGCTTACCATGCTATGCAGCACGGGTTAAACCAGCGAGCATATGCTGCTGTCAGTGTAGCGAGCACTCTTTGAAGCTACAGAGACTTCTTTGAAGTGCTGCACGATGATATGTTGTGAGACCACAATACTTTACTAGCACGGCCGCTACTACGTTAATTAATAGTGCCCATGCTAGTAAAGTATCACTGTCACGCTACATACCATCACGCGGCGCTTAAAAGGAGTAGCTTCAAGGAATGCACGTAGCTTAAGAGCGCGCGCTACGCTGACAGCAGCGTTTGCTCGCTAGTTTAATCCATGCTGCTTAACGCGGTAAGCTTATGTTAATCAAGCTCAATGTATTCAGTCAGTGTGTATGTTTCCTATAGATGGATCCAGTAACAGAAAACCACTAGAGAGATGTACAGGTCCTCTTTACTTCCAGGATTGTCCACAGGAAGATCACACCATCCTCCGCCGTTATCAGGTAGGTGGAACACAGGGTGTAATATTTATCAGAATATAATTTGTATCAGAATATAAATTAATTCGTGTTTTTGTGTTAAAGAAAACCTGTGAGTAAAATCAAATTAAAAGATAGACACTTACCTAAGTAGTGGGAAGCCTCAGGATGGTCCAGAGGCTTCCCCGATCCTTCCAGAGCCCATCGCTGCTGCCCGAGCCCCTCTTCTTTATGGATGTGCTGCCGTCTAAGCAAGAGAGCAGCTATACTGTGCATGTGTGAGTGAGCAGGAGAACAGAGGATACCAGGGGAGGATAAAGGGGAGCAAACAAAGTTTAGCATCCAGGTCCATGTAAAGATCGTCTGTCCACAGAGGCGCTATACACGGATGTGGATGCTAAAAGTTGTTTGCTCCCCTTTTTTATTGCCTGATGAAGCGGGGTCACGCCTGCAAAATGTGTTGTAAGCTTTGTGCGGAGTATTGAAATAAATTCCATTGTTTAACACATCACTATGTGTATTTGGTATCCTTGGGAGTAGATAAGTCCACCACTGCCTCTCCTACTTTTAAGAATTTTATGTATTTTTATTCTGCTGGCGTCTGTTCTCCTGCTGTCTACAGTCCACCCTTGGTGAAGGGGTGTTTTACCCCCTTTTTCTCCTTTCCGATCTACAGAGAGCGACTTCTTAACCCTGAGTGGGAACAGGTCTAATCTTCCCACCTGCCTTTATAGTGGTTGCCTGAACGGAAACCCTTGTTTGTAAGTATAACTATATTTACCTTAAACTTTCACCTATACCATTGATCTGCAAACTTGGCTCTCCAGCTGTTAAGGAAGTACAAGTCCAATGCATTGCGGGAGTCTTGACAGCCACAGTCATGATTCATAAAGGCAAATGCATAGTGGGGCTTGCAGTTACTTAACAGCTGGAGAGCCAAGTTTGCAGATCACTGGCGTATACTACCAATAAATACTACACCATATCGGGCTCTCTGTCTCCTTTTGTCTTTTTACCGCTGTGTGAGTGAGGTCTGCAAACACTGAGTAGCATGAAACTACTTGTGCTTGGAGGAAAAATCCCTGCATGAGTGACTGTACAAAGTGTATTTAAGCATGCTCAGTACAGCGACGCTCATACATGCATGGGGGTGTGGCCACGAGTAAATTTACAAGATCTTCTGTGGAATGAATATGTTCAGAGGGATCCTGCGCTGGAGTGGAGGGCAGAACGAGGACCGGGGAAGCTTCTGGACTATCCACAGGCTTCCCACTACTGATGTAGGTGTCTATCTTATAACTTTTATATCACTTCAGGCACACTTTAAAGATGTCATTCTCTGTGTTTTGTGGCTTTAGTGTGAAGAACGGATTGATGTAAAACATAAGGTTAAAGAGAAAGAAGAAGAGACGTATGTGAGGAGTGATCAGCAGTCTATGGAGGAGGCTGAGATGATGAGGACAATTAAAGAGGAAGAAGAGACGTAATAGAGGAGTGATCAGCAGACTATGGAGGAGGGTGACACGATGAGGACAATAAAAGAGGAAGAAGAAGAGAGATATGTGAGGAGTGATCAGCAGTATGCAGAGTAGGGTGACGTGATGAGGACAATTTAAGAGGAAGAGGAGATGTATGTGAGGAGTGATCAGCAGACTATGGAGAAGGGTGACATGATGGGGACAAGTAAAGAGGAAGAAGAAGAGATGTATGTGAGGAGTAATCAGCAGACTATGGAGAAGGATGACATGATGAGGACAAGTAAAGTAGAAGAAGAGACGTATGTGAGGAGTGATCAGCAGTCTATGGAGGAGGGTGACATGATGAGTACAATTAAAGAGGAAGAATATGATACATATGTGAGGAGTGATCAGCAGTCTATGGAGGAGGGTGACATGATGAGGACAGGTAAAGTGGAAGAAGAAGAGACGTATGTGAGGAGTGATCAGCAGTCTATGGAGCAGGGTGACATGATGGGGACAAGTAAAGAAGAAGAGACGTATGTGAGGAGTGATCAGCAGTCTATGGAGGAGGGTGACCTGATGAGGATAATTAAAGAGGAAAAAGAAGAGACGTATGTGAGGAGTGATCAGCAGACTATGGAGGAGGGTGACATGATGAGGACAAGTAAAGAGGAAGAAGAGACGTATGTGAGGAGTGATCAGCAGACTATGGCGGAGGGTGACATGATGAGGACAAGTAAAGAGTTAGAAGAGACGTATGTGAGGAGTGATCAGCAGACTATGGCGGAGGGTGACATGATGAGGACAAGTAAAGAGTTAGAAGAGACGTATGTGAGGAGTGATCAGCAGACTATGGCGGAGGGTGACATGATGAGGACTAGAGATGGGCCGAACGGTTCCAGGCGAACTTTGGGGGTTCGCGTTCGCCTGCATCAGGCGAACTTTTGCGGAAGTTCGATTCGCCCCATAAAGCTGTATTGAGCAAAATTTTTTGCCTCCATTTTACTGTCAGCAGACATGTTATTGTGAAACACACTGCTTAAGACTCCACCCACCCTCCCTTCAAGCTAGGTCCTTTTATACCATTTGACTCAGTTGTCTGCCTACACTAATTAGTTATGGGACAGCTGCTACACACTCTGCTAGGGAGATTTTAATTGGCCTCCCTCCTCCCACCTACCCTTCTACCTATTCCCTCCTCCCTCCTACCGGAGGGAGGAGGGTCTCTTCTGCCAGGGAATTATACTATTTTAAAAACCAGTATACATCATACCATAGCCGGGAATCGAACCCAGATCTCACTGTGTGGTGGGCACGTCACCCTAAGCACTGTACCACTACAGTAGTAAGTGAAGCTTGCCTAAAATTTAACATTTATGCTCAACGCAATAGAACCATTAGGTTGCTTAAAGGAGAACTGTAGTGAGAGGTATATGGAGGCTGCCATATTGATTTCCTTTTAAGCTATACCAGTTGCCTGGCAGCCCTGCTGATCTATTTGGCTGCAGTAGTGTGAATCACACCAGAAACAAGCATGCAGCTAATCTTGTCAGATCTTACAAAAATGTCAAACACCAGATCATACCATAGCTGGGAATCGAACCCAGATCTCACTGTGTGGTGGGCACGTCACCCTAAGCACTGTACCACTACAGAAGTAAGTGAAGCTTGCCTAAAATTTAACATTTATGCTCAATGCAATAGAACCATTAGGTTGCTTAAAGGAGAACTGTAGTAAGAGGTATATGGAGGCTGCCATATTGATTTCCTTTTAAGCTATACCAGTTGCCTGGCAGCCCTGCTGATCTATTTGGCTGCAGTAATAATAATCCAAACATTTGTATAGCGCTTTTCTCCTGTCAGACTCAAAGCGCTCAAGAGCTGCAGCCACAGGGACGCGCTCAAGAGGCCACCCTGCAGTGTTAGGGAGTCTTGCCTTGAACTCCTTACTGAATAGGTACTTGACCTAGCCAGGATTCAAACCCTGGTCTCCCATGTCAAAGGCAGAGCCCTTAACCAGTACACTATCCAGCCACTGTAGTGTGAATCACACCAGAAACAAGCATGCAGCTAATCTTGTCAGATCTTACAAAAATGTCAAACACCAGATCTGCTGCATGCTTGTTCAGGGTCTAGGGCTAAAAGTATTGGAGGCAGAGGATCTGCAGGATAGCCAGGTAACTGGTATTGCTTAACCACTTGCCGACCGCACGCTTATACCGTGCGTCGGCAAAGTGGCAGCTGCAGGACCAGCGACGCAGTATTGCGTCGCCAGCTGCAGGCTGATTAATCAGGAAGCAGCCGCTCGTGCGAGCGGCTGCTTCCTGTCAATTCACGGCGGGGGGCTCCGTGAATAGCCTGCGGGCCGCCGAAGGCTAAATGTAAACACAAGCGGAAATAATCCAGCAGCGACGTAAGGCAGATCGGCGATCCCCGGCCAATCAGCGGCCGGGGATCGCCGCCATGTGACAGGAGACAGCCTGTCACTGGCTGCACAGGACGGATAGCGTCCTGTGCAGCCCGGATCTCCAGGGGGGGCCAGGTAGGAGAGGGAGGGGGAGGATTTCGCCGCGGAGGGGGGCTTTGAGGTGCCCCCCCCCCCCGCAACACCCGGCAGGCAGGAGCGATCAGACCCCCCCAGCACATCATCCCCCTAGTGGGGAAAAAAGGGGGGCGATCTGGTCGCTCTGCCTGCACGCTGATCTGTGCTGGGGGCTGCAGAGCCCACCCAGCACAGATCAGCTAAGACAGCGCTGGTCCTTAAGGGGGGGTAAAGGGTGGGTCCTCAAGTGGTTAAAAGGAAATCAATATGGTAGCCTCCATATACCTTTCACTACAGTTCTCCTTTAAGCAACCTAATGGTTCTATTGCATTGAGCAAAAATGTTAAATTTTAGGCAAGCTTCACTTACTTCTGTAGTGGTGCAGTGCTTAGGGTGACGTGCCCACCACACAGTGAGATCTGGGTTCGATTCCCAGCTATGGTATGATCTGGTGTTTGACATTTTTGTAAGATCTGACAAGATTAGCTGCATGCTTGTTTCTGGTGTGATTCACACTACTGCAGCCAAATAGATCAGCAGGGCTGCCAGGCAACTGGTATAGCTTAAAAGGAAATCAATATGGCAGCCTCCATATACCTCTCACTACAGTTCTCCTTTAAGCAACCTAATGGTTCTATTGCGTTGAGCATAAATGTTAAATTTTAGGCAAGCTTCACTTACTACTGTAGTGGTACAGTGCTTAGGGTGACGTGCCCACCACACAGTGAGATCTGGGTTCGATTCCCGGCTATGGTATGATGTATACTGGTTTTTAAAATAGTATAATTCCCTGGCAGAAGAGACCCTCCTCCCTCCGGTAGGAGGGAGGAGGGAATAGGTAGAAGGGTAGGTGGGAGGAGGGAGGCCAATTAAAATCTCCACTACTGCAGGGCTGCCAGGCAACTGGTATAGCTTAAAAGGAAATCAATATGGCAGCCTCCATATACCTCTCACTACAGTTCTCCTTTAACCTCCTTGGCGGTATGAAAAATACCGCCAGGAGGGAGCGCAGCAGTTTTTAAAAATTTTTTTTTTTTTTTATCATGTAGCAAGCCGAGGGCTCACTACATGATAGCCGCTGCTGAGCGGCATCCCCCCGCCCGCTTCGATCGCCTTCGGCGATCTCCGATCAGGAAATCCCGTTCATAGAACGGGATTTCCTGGAGGGCTTCCCCCGTCGCCATGGCGACGGGGCGGGATGACGTCACCGACGTCACTGACGTCACCGACGTCACTGACGTCGGGACGTCATTGGGAGTCCCGGGCCACCCCTCGGCGCTGCCTGGCACTGATTGGCCAGGCAGCGCTGGGGTCTAGGGGGGGGGCCGCGCGCCGCAGCAGATAGCGGCGATCGGGCGGGGGCCGGCGGCGATCAGAGTGCTGGCGCAGCTAGCAAAGTGCTAGCTGCGTCCAGCAAAAAAAAAATTATGAAAATCGTCCCAGCAGGGCCTGAGCGGCACCCTCCGGCGGCTTACCCCGTGTCACACACGGGGTTACCGCCAAGGAGGTTAAGCAACCTAATGGTTCTATTGCATTGAGCATAAATGTTAAATTTTAGGCAAGCTTCACTTACTTCTGTAGTGGTACAGTGCTTAGGGTGACGTGCCCACCACACAGTGAGATCTGGGTTCGATTCCCAGCTATGGTATGATGTATACTCATGTATGTATCCCCAGCTATGGTATGATGTATACTCATGTATGTATCCCCAGCTATGGTATGATGTATACTCATGTATGTATTCCCAGCTATGGTATGATGTATACTGGTTTTTAAAATAGTATAATTCCCTGGCAGAAGAGACCCTCCTCCCTCCGGTAGGAGGGAGGAGGGAATAGGTAGAAGGGTAGAAGGGAGGAGGGAGGAGGGAGGAGGGAGAATAAAATCTCCCTAGCAGAGTGTGTAGCAGCTGTCCCATAACTAATTAGTGTAGGTAGGCAAATGGTATAAAGGACCTTGCTTGGAGGAGGGAGGGTGGGCGGGTCCTCCAGCAGTGATGTGTATTTCACTCAATTAGGTGTGGCTCCAGGTATTACAGCTTTTAAAACATGTTTTCTATCATTTTTCCAGCTGATAGAATGTTTTAAAACTTTGAAAGTTCGCCTCCCCATTGAAGTCTATTGCGGTTCGCGAACTTTTTCGCGAACCGAACCTTTTGCGGAAGTTCGCGAACAGGGTTCGCGAACCTAAAATCGGAGGTTCGGCCCAACTCTAATGAGGACAAGTAAAGAGTTAGAAGAGACGTATGTGAGGAGTGATCAGCAGACTATGGCGGAGGGTGACATGATGAGGACAAGTAAAGAGTTAGAAGAGACGTATGTGAGGAGTGATCAGCAGACTATGGAGGAGGGTGACATGATGAGGACAAGTAAAGAGGAAGAAGAGACGTATGTGAGGAGTGATCAGCAGACTATGGAGGAGGGTGACATGATGAGGACGAGTAAAGAGGAAGAAGAGACGTATGTGAGGAGTGATCAGCAGTCTATGGAGGAGGGTGACATGATGAGGACAATTAAAGAGGAAGAAGTAGAGACGTATATGAGGAGTGATCAGCAGTCTATGGAGGAGGGTGACATGATGAGGACAAGTAAAGAGGAAGAAGAAGAGACGTATGTGAGGAGTGATCAGCAGACTATGGAGGAGGGTAACATGATGAGGACAAGTAAAGAGGAAGAAGAAGAGACGTATGTGAGGAGTGATCAGCAGTCTATGGAGGAGGGTGACATGATGAGGACAATTAAAGAGGAAGAAGTAGAGACGTATATGAGGAGTGATCAGCAGTCTATGGAGGAGGGTGACATGATGAGGACAAGTAAAGAGGAAGAAGAAGAGACGTATGTGAGGAGTGATCAGCAGTCTATGGAGGAGGGTAACATGATGAGGACAAGTAAAGAGGAAGAAGAAGAGACGTATGTGAGGAGTGATCAGCAGTCTATGGAGGAGGGTAACATGATGAGGACAAGTAAAGAGGAAGAAGAAGAGACGTATGTGAGGAGTGATCAGCAGTCTATGGAGGAGGGTGACATGATGAGGACAAGTAAAGAGGAAGAAGAAGAGACGTATGTGAGGAGTGATCAGCAGTCTATGGAGGAGGGTGACATGATGAGGACAATTAAAGAGGAAGAAGTAGAGACGTATATGAGGAGTGATCAGCAGTCTATGGAGGAGGGTGACATGATGAGGACAAGTAAAGAGGAAGAAGAAGAGACGTATGTGAGGAGTGATCAGCAGTCTATGGAGGAGGGTGACATGATGAGGACAAGTAAAGAGGAAGAAGAAGAGACGTATGTGAGGAATGATCAGCAGTCTATGGAGGAGGGTGACATGATGAGGACAAGTAAAGAGGAAGAAGAAGAGACGTATGTGAGGAATGATCAGCAGTCTATGGAGGAGGGTGACATGATGAGGACAAGTAAAGAGGAAGAAGAAGAGACGTATATGAGGAGTGATCAGCAGTCTATGGAGGAGGGTGACATGATGAGGACAAGTAAAGAGGAAGAAGAAGAGACGTATGTGAGGAGTGATCAGCAGTCTATGGAGGAGGGTAACATGATGAGGACAAGTAAAGAGGAAGAAGAAGAGACGTATGTGAGGAATGATCAGCAGTCTATGGAGGAGGGTGACATGATGAGGACAAGTAAAGAGGAAGAAGAAGAGACGTATGTGAGGAATGATCAGCAGTCTATGGAGGAGGGTGACATGATGAAGACAATTAAAGAGGAAGAAGAAGAGACGTATATGAGGAGTGATCGGCAGTCTATGGAGAAGAGAGACATGATGAGGACAATTAAAACAGAAAAATCATCTGTAGATATTTGCACAGGTAAGTAATGAATGCTTAAAGTTTTACATTTTCATTATTTTTCTATGAGTGTAAGATATATATAGCTTGATTCATCAAAGTGCACTAAATATACCGCGCACACACAGGATGGGTTAATATTACTGCACACACAGCAAACAATTATATTAGCGTAGCTTGCGCACATAACTGCCGTACAATGCACTTGTAGTGTGACTGCAATACTCCATGTTACGGTAGTAGCGGCCACGCTGCTGGACTACCGCGGCTCTAGTATGAGCATGTTCCATGGTAGGTACGCGCACACAGTATGTGAATATAACTGCATGCTGTGTGCACACGGTAATATAAACCTGTGCTGTGTGCGCATGGCATATATAGCACACTTTGATGAATCAAGCTCATAGAGTGACTGGCAATGGCCAATGGTAGAATCAGCAGATCTTCACATGAGAGAGCACTCTGTAAGCATATAACATTCCTCTCACTGGCCTTCTTTTTACTATACAGACAAACATATGTCAGGAGTGCTCATGCACAGTCTGGACTCCACCACCTCACTGCTCACTACTCACCACAACAAGCGTCTTCCCTCTACCAAGCATGCACACCTCTCCTGACACCTCACACATATCAGCTTGGCCACTCCCACTCTCTGGCTTCTTTCCTCTGTGCTGAGGAAAGAGAAGAGGAAAAGATCATGGGCTTGATTCACTAAGCTGCACTGCTACAGCTGCGCAGCTTGATGATTACAGGGAGTGTTATACTTCCCTGTGCATGCTATGCAGCCATAGCATGCACAGTTCAATTATGCTGGCCTCAAGTAGTTTACGGAGCGCTTCATTACATTTAACAATCACTCCACTGAACCTGCGCGGAGCCCGGTGGGTCCAGTAGTTTCAAAGAACATTATTGCTGGGCTTCGATTGACCCAGTAGCCTGCCTGTCAAGTAGCCTGCCTGTAGCAGCGCAGCTTAGTGAATCAAGCCCCAAATGTGCAGATTGTTTGTTGCTCCTGTGCAGTGAGTGTAATAAATGTTTAGCCAAAATAAAAGACAGCCTACATATAATATATAATATTCCCAACAAATTAGGAGGAGATACTGTACACCATATGAAAGGTCCATCTCCATTCCCCAGTATAACATCATAGTACCAACAAATGAGGAGGAGATACTGTACACCATATGAAAGGCCCATCTCTATTCCTCAGTATAACATCATAGTACCAACACATGAGGAGGAGATACTGTACACCATATGAAAGGCCCATCTCCATTCCTCGGTATAACATCATAGTTCCAACAAATGGGGAGGAGATACTGTACACCATATGAAAGGCCCATCTCCATTCCTCAGTATAACATCATAGCACCAACAAATGAGGAGGAGATACTGTACACCATATGAAAGGCTTATCTCCATTCCTCAGTATAACATCATAGTACCAACAAATGAGGAGGAGATTCTGTACACCATATGAAAGGCCCATCTCCATTCCTCAGTATAACATCAAAGTACCAACAAATGAGGAGGAGATACTGTACACCATATGAAAGGCCCATCTCCATTCCTCAGTATAACATCATAGTACCAACAAATGAGGAGGAGATACTGTACACCATATGAAACGCCCATCTCCATTCCTCAGTATAACATAGTACCAACAAATGAGGAGGAGATACTGTACACCATATGAGAGGCCCATCTCCATTCCTCAGTTTAACATCATAGTACCAACTAATGAGGAGGAGATACTGTACACCATATGAAAGGCCCATCTCCATTCCTCAGTATAACATCATAGTACCAACAAATGAGGAGGAGATACTGTACACCATATGAAACGCCCATCTCCATTCCTCAGTATAACATAGTACCAACAAATGAGGAGGAGATACTGTACACCATATGAAAGGCCCATCTCCATTCCTCAGTATAACATCAAAGTACCAACAAATGAGGAGGAGATACTGTACACCATATGAAACGCCCATCTCCATTCCTCAGTATAACATCATAGCACCAACAAATGAGGAGGAGATACTGTACACCATATGAGAGGCCCATCTCCATTCCTCAGTTTAACATCATAGCACCAACAAATGAGGAGGAGATACTGTACACCATATGAAAGGCCCATCTCCATTCCTCAGTATAACATCATAGTACCAACAAATGAGGAGGAGAGGAGATACTGTACACTATATGAAAGGCCCATCTGCATTCCTCAGTATAACATTATAGTGCCAACAAATGAGCAGGAGATACTGTACACCATATGAAAGGCCCATCTCCATTCCTCAGTATAACTTCATAGCACCAACAAATGAGGAGGAGATACTGTACACCATATGAAAGGCCCATCTCCATTCCTCAGTATAGCATCATAGCACTAACAAATGAGGAGGAGACGAGATACTGTACACCATATGAAAGGCCCATCTCCATTCCTCAGTATAACTTCATAGCACCAACAAATGAGGAGGAGATACTGTACACCATATGAAAGGCCCATCTCCATTCCTCAGTATAACTTCATAGCACCAACAAATGAGGAGGAGATACTGTACACCATATGAAAGGCCCATCTCCATTCCTCAGTATAACATCATAGTACCAACAAATGAGGAGGAGATACTGTACACCATGTTGAAAGGTCTATCTCCATTCCTCAGTATAACATCATAGTACCAACAAATGAGATACTGTACACCATATGAAAAGCCCATCTCCATTCCCCAGTATAACATCATAGTACCAACAAATGAGGAGGAGATACTGTACACCATATGAAAGGCCCATCTCCATTCCTCAGTATAACATCATAGTACCAACAAATGAGATACTGTACACCATATGAAAGGCCAATCTCCATTCCTCAGTATAACATCATAGTACCAACAAATGAGGAGGAGATACTGTACACCATATGAAAGGCCCCTCTCCATTCCTCAGTATAACATCATAGTACCAACAAATGAGGAGGAGATACTGTACACCATATGAAAGGCCCATCTCCATTCCTCAGTATAACATCATAGTACCAACAAATGGGGAGGAGATACTGTACACCATATGAGAGGCCCATCTCCATTCCTCAGTATAACATCATAGTACCAACAAATGAGGAGGAGATACTGTACACCATATGAAAGGCCATCTCCATTCCTCAGTATAACATCATAGTACCAACAAATGAGGAGGAGATACTGTACACCATATGAAAGGCCCATCTCCATTCCTCAGTATAACATCATAGTACCAACAAATGAGGAGGAGATACTGTACACCATATGAAAGGCCCATCTCCATTCCTCAGTATTGCATCATAGTACCAACAAATGGGGAGGAGATACTGTACACCATATGAAAACTCCTATCTCCATTCCATGTGGGTTTGAGACCAACATACATTACACAAGAATGCAAAATAGGAAAAGGGTGTAGAAATATTAGCTGTTATAGAGCCAATGAGCTAGTTGGGGGCCCAGTATATTTTTAGTGTGCATGCTTTGTGTTTGGGTTACAAATTTTCTTGCACTGTTGAATGTGATTGAACATTAGAATATCCATTCAGCAACAGGTTGTAGAGAGGGAGGGTGTAACAAATGTCCCTCTCATCTAAGGACCACAGTCTATGTATCAATCAGTTAAGAGGAGTGTTATCTGTACTGACAACCCTGCTCCACACACACACAGATATCTGCCACCACGTGTTTCCTACATGTAGATACAGCCCACACACCAGTTGTGCATAGTGGCCCTGCCTACATAACAATAATTATGACTTCTTGTGTCTCATTTCTCTGGGGGAATTTGAGGTCCATTTGCAAATGTAATCATTTGACCCTACTAGTCTCACGATTCACATAGAAAGTTTACATGACTATTCTACTGTATTGTGTTTCTGGGAAACTCATTATTTCGAAGACATCGGCTATACAATATCAAATAGTCTTTTTTTTTTTTTTGTTCTTTTTGTGATCAGACCGTAAATATTTGCTGCAGAAGTAAGGATATGTGTGGTAATGTAACTGATCCATCGTTTCCGAGATGGCAGACAATCTGCCGAGGCCCCATTGAAAACTTTGCAGCTTATGCAGGGACAATCCAATGTGTGATGCAACCAGGCAAGGCAGTATCCAGATGTATCTTGTTTCAAGCAAAGCAAGCTAGGTCAAGCATAAGCACTATCAAATGGCATCAAATTCTAAGTAATGCAAGCTCTATCAAGTGCTGGAGTAAAGCTGAGTCTGAATAGCAATGTCATTTGCAGCAGATATCTACCTGGACTACATGTGTATTTAGAAGTCCTCTCATTCTGTAATTATGACAGATAGGACATTCTAGCTATAGTAGTAATTTCTAGGTCACCTTAAGGTGTGTACACACGCACTACTATAAGGAACGACGGGTCCGTCAGACCCTCCCACCGGGCGGGCGTTCCAGCAATAGTAGAGCGTGTGTACAGTCTGCCGACAGACTGTACACACAGCGGGAGGGTCTGACGGAGCCGTCGTTCCTTATAGTAGTGCGTGTGTATGCACCTTTAGACTCTTCTGAACACCAAGTCTGCTATGAGTGTGTATTGTAGTGCATATTCAGTGTGTGTCTGGTGCAATAAAAGAGCAGAGAAAACATTTGAACTTATCCATATGTGGTATTTATGGTACTAGGGTGAGGTCTGGTGTTTGGAATAAACAGAGGTCTCAGCTTTCTGAGTCTCCATCTAAAGGGAAACTAGACTCTTGCTTAGTGTGTGTAAGTTAGAGGGGAACTCTGTCAGTTATGCATGTCAGCCATGACAGAGGGAGTCATTACTTATGTGCAGTATGAGCTGGGGCCAATCAGAACTTTGAAAATAAATATGTAGCGAGGCCTCTGACATCAGCAGGTAACATGTACTTTCACTCTTCTCCCAGCAGGTGGAGACAATATTGGGAAGAGGTCAGAGGGACACCTTCTTGTACCTCCTCCTTGTAATGTAGTAGATAATGGCATCACACAGATTCCTCCAGGAATTGTCACCATCATTGGGAATATACTTTTCACGTTTATCCCTGCAGCTAACTCTGCAAATGTCTTTGTTCATCAGGAAGCTTCTGGAGGGTCCCATCCTGTTACCCCAAATACCCCTCCAGGCGTGCACACTGCTGGCAGAGCGAGTGATTGGGGTAATTCTCAGGAATCTGCCAGTACGGCAGATACTGTAACAGGTGAAGGTGACAAGAAACATTCATGTCTGGTTTGTGATAAATGTTTTATTTCCTATTGGGACTTTGTTAAGCACCAAAGAAGTCACAAAGGGGTGCGGCCTTTTTCATGTTCAGAGTGTGGGAAACATTTCCGTTTCAATTCACACCTTCGGAATCACCAAAGAACACACACAGGAGAGCGCCCCTATTCATGTTCAGAGTATGGGAAAAAGTTTAATCAATCCTCAATCCTTCAGAGGCACCACAGAACTCACACAGGAGTTCGTCCACATTCATGTTCAGAGTGTGGGAAAACATTCAATGACAACAGAAGCTTTAGGACTCACCAGAGAACACACACAGGAGAGCGTCCTTATTCATGTTCAGAGTGTGATAAAAAGTTTGCTGCTCGCTCAAGCCTTCAGAGTCACAAAAGAACACACACAGGTGATGGTCCTTATTCATGTTCAGAGTGTGGGAAAAAGTTTACTCAATCCTCAATCCTTCAGAGGCACCAGAGAACACACACAGAAGAGCGTCCTTTTTCATGTTCAGAATGTGGGAAAAGGTTCATTGACAGCTCAAGCCTTTACATACACCAGAGAACACACACAGGTGAGCGTCCTTATTCATGTTCAGAGTGTGAGAAAAGATTCACAAATTATTCAAACTTTTAAGAAGCATCAGAGGACACATATACCGATACGAGAGTGTCCTTTTTCATGCTCAGAGTGTGGGAAAACGTTTAATCATCGCTCAACCTGTCAGAGGCACAAGAGAACACACACAAGAGATCATCCTTATTCATGTCCAGAATGTAGGAAAAAGTTTACTGATCACTCGAGCCTTCAGAGGCACCAGAGAACACACACAGGAGAGCGTCCTTATTCATGTTCAGAGTGTGGGAAAAAGTATACTCTACCTTCAAAAGCACCTGGACATTCACACAGGTAAGTGTTCTTATTCATGTTCAGAGTGTGGGAAAAGATTCAGTAATAACTCAAACTTTAAGAAGCACCAGAGAACACACACAGGAGAGCGCCCTTAATCATGCTTAAAGTGTGAAAAAAACAGTTTGCTAAACATTTAAGCCTTACACACACACAGAGAAGAGTGTCACCATCCTTTTTCATGTTCAGAATGTGGGAAAAAAAACCTTCTACATCAAAGCTTCATATTCACTGAATAATTCAGTGAATGTTAAGAACATGATAAATGTTTTGTTGGGAAGGGGAAGTTAGTTGCAGAGTGTAAGAAAAACACACATTGACAGATATATGGAGGCATTTCTCAGGATATAAAGGACCACAATAGTGATATTTGTCATGTTTTGAGCCTAACAAGACCACAGCAGGCCTGTAAAACCTTCTCTATACTTTGTGTGGCCAGTATGTTTAGAAAGAAATGTCAGCTAGCAGCACCTCTTGTCTCCCTAGGATCAGCAGTGTACAGTGGGTGATGGATCTGTACTGCTGTCTCCTCCCTCAGTTAGCAGCTCCAGCAGTCAGCGGTCACTGCTCTCCTGCTCAGCTTTCCCCCCAGAGCAGACAGTATGGCACAAATCACACACATCTGCCTGTTACTTCTGCTGTCATACAGGCTGCAAAGTCTGCACAAACACTCAAGATAAGTTGTCCTCCCTTCCTCTTACTGTAAGCTTTGTTATATTATTCTTTGTATGTTTTTGCTTTTTTTGTCGTTCTAAATAAAAAAGATTAAATATAAATGTATTAAATAAAAACACATACACACACAACAAAATCTGATCTGTGTTGTACTTTTACACTCTGCACAGACATTTCCAACACGCAGAGCACAAGTGAGGCAGAGCAGATTAATTGGGGGAGGGGCCTCAGCAGGTAATTTCTCCACATAGATACAGCTGGCCAGGAATGTGACAGCAAAACACTGGGACCAGGCTGATCCCTATTAGCCCCTCATTAGCACTGGGTACTATAGTCCCTAAAACATAACCTTTAATAAGTCATAAGTAAAAACTGGGCCATAAATTGATCGCCATAAACACATAACATTTGGTGGGGTGCTCCACAGAAAATTATATGTCTATTCACTGGGATCAAATAGTCTTATAACATATGGGATACAGGCTCAGCTCAAGTATAATTAATGCTCCGCTGTTAGCCATACCTAGTGTTGGGCGAACAGTGTTCGCCACTGTTCGGGTTCTGCAGAACATCACCCTGTTCGGGTGATGTTCGAGTTTGGCCGAACACCTGACGGTGCTCGGCCAAACCGTTCGGCCACATGGGCGAACTAAGAGCGCATGGCCGAACGTTCCCCGAACGTTCGGCTAGCGCTGTGATTGGCCGAACGGGTCACGTGGTTCGGGCCCGAACGCGCTCTGATTGGCCGAACGGTCACGTGGTTCGGGTAAATAAATACCCGAACCACGTCATATCTCCGCCATTTGTCTGTGGGTTTAGCTTTGGGTAGGCAGGCAGGGTAGTTCGCTCTCCAGCCACGCTAGCCAGGGTCCCCCCCAGTCATTGTGTGTCGCTGCTGGGAACAGTAGTACACCGCTCGCTCAGCCACACTATATATAGCATTGTTTACTGCCACTGTGTACCTCGCTCAGCCACGCTATATATATAGCATTGTGTTTTCTGACACTCTGTGTACACGGCTTAGCCTGACTAATATAGCATTGTGTGTACTGCCACTGTGCACCTCGCTCAGCCACGCTATATATAGCATTGTGTGTACTGCCACTGTGCACCTCGCTCAGCCACGCTATATATAGCATTGTGTGTACTGCCACTGTGCACCTCGCTCAGCCACGCTATATATATAGCATTGTGTTTTCTGACACTCTGTGTACACGGCTTAGCCTGACTAATATAGCATTGTGTGTACTGCCACTGTGCACCTCGCTCAGCCACGCTATATATAGCATTGTGTGTACTGCCACTGTGCACCTCGCTCAGCCACGCTATATATAGCATTGTGTGTACTGCCACTGTGCACCTCGCTCAGCCACGCTATATATATAGCATTGTGTTTTCTGACACTCTGTGTACACGGCTTAGCCTGACTAATATAGCATTGTGTGTACTGCCACTGTGCACCTCGCTCAGCCACGCTATATATAGCATTGTGTGTACTGCCACTGTGCACCTCGCTCAGCCACGCTATATATAGCATTGTGTTTTCTGACACTCTGTGTACACGGCTTAGCCTGACTATATAGCATTGTGTGTACTGCCACTGTGCACCTCGCTCAGCCACGCTATATATAGCATTGTGTTTTCTGACACTCTGTGTACACGGCTTAGCCTGACTATATAGCATTGTGTGTACTGCCACTGTGCACCTCGCTCAGCCACGCTATATATAGCATTGTGTTTTCTGACACTCTGTGTACACGGCTTAGCCAGACTATATAGCATTGTGTGTACTGCCACTCTGTGTACACCGCTCAGCCAGACTATATAGCATTGTGTTTACTTCCACTCTGTGTCTGCTGGGCCTGGGAACAGTAGTACACCGCTCACCCGCCACTGTATAGCATTGTGCTCTGTGTCGCTGCTGGGAATAGTGGTACACCGCTCACCCGCCACTGTATAGCATTGTGCTCTGTGTCGCTGCTGGGAATAGTGGTACTGTATAGCATTTCTGTACTGCCACTGTACTGCTGCCAGTCAGCGTGTACTGTAAGGATAAGTGAAATGAGGAAGAAATCCGGTGAAAGAGGAAGGGGCAAGGGAAGAGGTGTTTCCCCTGACGGTTCACGTATAGGCCACAGGGGAGCACCCAAGAAAACCCACTCAATACCGCCCATGTTGTCCAGGACAACAACCCTCACAAATCCAAAAGAACAGGACCAGATAATTACTTGGATGACCTCTCAAGCGTCCAGCAGTGGGTTAAGCAGCACCAGCACATCACGCACGAGGTCCGAGTCCTCAGCCAGTTACAAGGAGCCAGTGGGCACAAAGCTGACACAACCGGCAGCGACACCACGCACACAACTGCCAGATAACCAGTCCTATGAATTACCTCAGGACACAATGGGGTATTCGCAGGAGCTATTCCCAGCCCAACAAACTTCCACCTATGAAAGGTCAATGGAGGAACAGCCAGAAATGTTGTGCCCGGATTCACAACCATTAACTGTGGGAAATGCACCGCGCACTGAAATACAAGGCGAGTCCGAGGAGGACTCGGAAACCCAAATCCCAGAGCAAGTTGGGCAGGAGGGGTTGCAATTGCAGGAGGTCGGCCGACAAGATCTGGAAGACGACGTTGGAGTGAGCTGCGCAGAGGTTGTTCTGGGGAGCTCTACTCCACGGCGGCGGCCCCCCACAATGACATATGACGAGTTTGAGGAGATGGAAGAGGAGGGTATGGACAATGTGGACAGAGACCCAGATTTTATTTGTGAACGAGAACATCGCCGTCGTAGCAGCAGCACAGATGAGTCTGTTGAAGAACCCACTGCTGCACGAGTTCGCCTTGTGCCACAAGGTAGGCGGCGCGCAATTTCAGGCACCACAAGCGTGGAAGTTCAAGTGAGAGGCAAAAGAGGAGGAAACAGAAATCGCCAGCAAGGAGGCAGGTGCTCCAAAGTCTGGGCTTTCTTTGAAGACTGCACTGAGGATGTTACCATGGCAATTTGCAAGGTGTGCAAGACTCGCCTGAGCAGGGGGAAAAGTATTAACAACCTCTCCACCACCAGCATGAGCCGCCACATGCTATCCAAACATCCCACTCTGTGGGCAAACGCGGCAGGACAGGGTACCAGCAACACTGCCTCCCTTGGGTTCACCAGACTCACCACCAGACCCGCCTCAGCAGCAGCAGTAGCCCAGCCATTGCGTGGTTCACAACATTCACAAACATCAGACGACGCTGACACTGTCACTTTCCGGAGTAGTGCTCTTGAGGTCTCCCAGTGTTCATCAAACACAACAACCAACAGCCCTTCCGTGTGCAGCGCTACGGTTCAGTTGTCTGTGTCGGAGATGTTTGAGCGCAAGAGGAAATTGCCAGCAAATGACCCCCGGGCCGTGGCAGTAACAGCCAGCATAGCCAAGCTTCTGGCCTGCGAAATGCTGCCATATCGAGTGGTGGAGACAAACAGCTTCAAGGGCATGATGTCAGTGGCCATCCCACGTTACGTGGTTCCCAGCCGCTACCACTTTGCGCGCTCTGCAGTGCCTGAGTTGCATGAGCACGTGGTCAGCAAAATAACCCGAAGCTTGAAGAATGCCGTTGCCTGCAAGGTTCACCTCACCACTGACACTTGGACGAGTGCGTTCGGACAGGGTCGATACATCTCCCTTACCGCGCACTGGGTGAACCTTGTGGAGCCTGGCAGCGATTCCTCACCTGCTACGGCGCGGGTGTTGCCCACGCCGCAAACAGCTGCACCGCCGTCCCTCCCACTGGATAACAACAGCAGCACCTACCTCTCTGACTCCTTCTCCTCCAACGCATCTCAAAGCTGTACCTCATCCGTAAACGCTAACCCAGCAGCAGTAGGATCGTGGAAGCAGTGCAGCACAGCTGTTGGCATGCGTCATCAAGCGTTGCTGAAGCTGATCTGCCTTGGGGATAAGCAGCACACAGGGGAGGAAATTTGGAAGGGAATAAAGGAACAGACGGATTTGTGGCTGGCACCGCTGGACTTGAAACCGGGCATGGTTGTGTGTGATAATGGGAGTAATCTCATTCGCGCTTTAAGGTTGGCTAAGCTGACACACATCCCTTGCCTGGCGCACGTGATGAACCTAGTAGTTCAGCGGTTCCTGAGGACATACCCAGGCGTGGCCGATCTTCTGTTGAAGGTGCGTCGAGTGGCCAAACATTGTAGAAATTCCAGTACTGCTTCGGGGGCACTCGCCAAGATGCAGGAGCGCTTCAATCTCCCCCACCATCGCTTGCTGTGTGATGTCCCTACGCGCTGGAATTCTACGCTGCACATGCTAGCACACTTTTGTGAGCAGAAGAGTGCAGTGGTCCAGTACATGACGGCGCAGTACCGAGGCGCATCCGGACAGCTGCCAAGCTTCTGTGGATCCGATTGGGCCAACATGTTGGACCTCTGCCAAGTCCTCCAAAATTTTGAGCAATCCACGTTGCTTGTGAGCAGTGACAACTCTTCAGTCAGCATTACCATACCACTGCTGTGTTTACTGAAGAGGTCAATGTTGAAAATCAAGGAAACAGCTGTCATGATGCAACTGGGGGAATCTGAAGGAGAAAACGATCAGCGTGATGGTACCAACATCAGGCCATCCGCCTCAGGGAACGCTGGCCCCAGCAGCTATGACGAAGAAGAGGAGGAGGAACAGCTGGAGTTGGAGCAGGAATTTCATGCCACCACTGGCGAGGGCCAGAGCGGTGCACGTTGGACTTCCACAATTCAACGCGAATGGTCAGCAGAAGCAGACCAGGAGGAAGGTGACGACTATGATGCATCACAACAACTATCACAACGCTCACAAGAGGATGATGAGGATTCTGGTAGGACTCTGGCACACATGGCTCAATTCATGCTAGACTGCATTGAACGTGACCCACGCATTGTGCGCATTCTGGACAACACCAATTACTGGGTTTATACCCTTCTGGATCCACGGTACAAACACAATGTTCCAAAACTGCTTGAAGAAAGAGTCAGACAGGTCAAAATGGAAGAATACCAGCAGGCCCTTGTGGAGACTTTAGAGAGGAGATTGACATCCTCCCCCTCCTCTAGCCAGTTGTACGCAGACAGACTGACTTCCGCAAACCCAGGACGACCAGGAGGGCAGCAAACAACGCAAGCCGCAGCTAGTGCCCAAAAGGGAATGGTATCGGCAGTGTCCTTGGAGTGGGAAAATTTTCTGACACCCATGCAGCAGCAGCCCACTGAACAGCAAGCGTGCAGATCCACCTCCAACACCGATCGCCTGGAGAAGATGGTCAAGGACTACATGTCAGATGACGTAGCTGTGTCGAACAATCCATCTGCACCCTTCAACTATTGGGTATCGAAGCTAGACACCTGGCACGAACTGGCAATGTACGCAATAGAGGTGCTGGCTTGCCCGGCAGCCAGCGTTATGTCGGAACGTTGTTTCAGTGCTGCCGGAGGCATCGTCACAGATCGGCGTATCCGCCTCTCCACAGAAAATGCAGACCGTCTGACTCAAATTAAAATGAATCAATCCTGGATTGGAAATGACTACGCAACACTCCAGGACCCCAACCAAGTAACATGACCAATGAACATCTGGGATGGTGTAGCATTTCCGGTCCCTGTTTATTGAACCTCTCATCTGTATTACATTTATGACTGCATGGCGGCAAAAAGCATTGCTGCTATATCCGCACGCTTTTTGTCCTCATGCAAGGCCTAGGTTGTTGTGTCTCAAAAACCGTGGCCTTCTCCTCCTGCGCCTGCTCCTGTTCCATCACGTCTGCTGCTGCTGGGTTAGCGTTGCCGCGTGGTCCCTGTTTATTGAACCACTTATCTTTATTACATTTATGACTGCATGGCGGTACAAAGCATGCTATCCGCACGCTTCTTGCCCTCATGCAAGGCCTGGGTTGTTGTGTCTCACAAAGCGTGGCCTTCTCCTCCTGCGCCTGCTCCTGTTCCATCACGTCTGCTGCTGCTGGGTTAGCGTTGCCGCGTGGTCCCTGTTTATTGAACCACTTATCTTTATTACATTTATGACTGCATGGCGGTACAAAGCATGCTATCCGCACGCTTCTTGCCCTCATGCAAGGCCTGGGTTGTTGTGTCTCACAAAGCGTGGCCTTCTCCTCCTGCGCCTCCTCCTGTTCCATCACGTGTGCTGCTGCTGGGTTAGCGTTACCGGTCCCTTTTCCTGGAACCTCTTATATGTATTACATTTATGACTGCATGCCGACAAAAAACATGTTACCTGTGCAAAGAAAACAGACATTTCCCGCATTTAAAAGACAGTTTTCCCTTTGAAACTTTAAAATCGATTTTCTCAAAAACTATAAGCTCTTTTTGCTAATTTTTTTTTCCTCTTGTACCCACTCCCAAGGTGCACATACCCTGTAAATTTGGGGTATGTAGCATGTAAGGAGGCTTTACAAACCACAAAAGTTCGGGTCCCCATTGACTTCCATTATGTTCGGAGTTCGGGTCGAACACCCGAACATCGCGGCCATGTTCGGCCTGTTCGGCCCGAACCCGAACATCTAGATGTTCGCCCAACACTAGATACCCACATATACAACTACTCTATACTGATAGATAGATAAATAAAAAAATGGAGTAGAAATATAAGTTCCCAGTGTCATAACCTGTCAGGTACTGGGTAAGACATCCCCAAGCAAGTGCAGCCCAAGGGTGGTCAATCAGCCAACCTCATTTGCAGGTGCACCGCTTGATAACCCAGATAACGACAGATAGGAGTCACCCCACCACTAGCTAATGAACACCCATCAAATCAACATGTTTCGCTTATTAAAATAATTACCGTATTTTTTGGACTATAAGACACACTTTTTCTCCCCCAAAAGTGGGGGGAAAAAGTCAGTGCGTCTTATAGTCCAAATACTACTATTATGACCTGCGGATCCTTTCCCGTGTCCTGCCTGTCCTAGTATCTGCGTGTACTACGTGCAGCTGCAGCTTTCCTCAGGCTGTCTGCTGCTTTTATCACCGAGCTGTCCCCCTGTCTGTAATACATACAGTTGTCCGTACTGTCCCCCTGTCTGTAATACACACATTTGTCTGCGCTGTCCCAGTGTAAATACACACATTTGTTTGCGCTGTCCCCAAGTACATACATACCCCGGTACTGCCACAGCTGTCTTGTGAGAAAGTCCGCACAACTTTACTGATTACATGCACATCGTTCTTCATGCTGTCCCCGGGTACTGTCGCCAGGAAGTCCCGCTCAACTTGGCAGAGAGATGTACCAATCAGGCAGGGGGTGCTGGCCCCAACCGGCAATCACGCTGCCCACTACTCCTGGTTCCTCTCTTGATAGGAAGCGCTGGTCCCGCGGGCGGGACCACCTCTCCGTCATTGGGGCCAATCACTGTGCGCTCTGCTTTGTCAGGAAAATAATAAAAGGTGCAGTGCATTATAAGTGCATTACAAAGTGACATGAAGTATAGCCCAAGTCAGAGCCTGCCTTCATATACCTCTCACTTAAATTGTCCTTTTAAAAAAAAAAGTACTTTAGAGTTGGATCGGTATCACCTGTATGGAATGGAACTGTGTTGTGATTTTTTAATAAAACCTGGAACTTGGTTCATTAAGTGTGCGGACCTTCTGGATTATTTTGTATTGCATAACTGGTCCAGCACCTCCATGGTGGTGTGCGATTCTTCATCGACTTGTGACTAATATAAAACAATTTAGGAAGGAGTGACATTATAGTTACATCAATTTGCCCAGGCCAAAAAAAAACATTCAATATTGCCCTACTCTTCTAAAAATTTGCTACATGTTTTGGCTAAAGGTGCATAATTTAGTTTGATGAGATTCTCCAGCTTTGCTGGCAGTCTAATACTCGGGTAAACATATGACTCGGGGTCTCACTGGAAGGAAAGGAATGGTGAGACAATGTCATATTAAAAACCCCAAGATTTTGCGTAGTTGGTTCATAAGGTTGAGATCATGTCAGCTATGTGGAAATCTTGCATTAGATTGGGTGGAGATATTAAGGGCTGTGTGATGAACAACAAGTAGTCAGGAAACGACACCACCTTGTTCTCTTTCTTCCCAATCTTTACTCCCTGGACACCATGTTGAGGATTGGTTCCAGCCAGAGATGGATTAAGATGTAATGGGGCCCTAGGCATGGTAGATTTGTGGCCCCCTTGTGATCCTTTTGGTAAGATGAAGTGGAGACAGGTCAGAGAAGGTGGCAGGGGGCCCCTGGACACCCCAAGAACCTGCTTAGATTTCTTGGTGGATAATCCTGCTGTAGCTCCAGCGTCAAAATAAACAGAAGGGTAGATAGGAGACACCCCTGAAGAGAGCCATTCCTTAGCATGAATGAGTCAGAAAGGGTATTGTTCACTCAAACTCTAGCCGATGGGTTGGCCATAGTAATCCCAGCCAGGATTTCATGTTCATTCCCAACCCCTAGTTGGACAGCACCACATGAATATAATCGCAGGCCACTCTAACAAAAGCCTTGATGTCCGAGGAGAGAAACAGCCCCTCCACTGAACACTGTGAAAGCCACAAGTGTATCCCCAAGGCCTTTGTTGTGGTATCACGCCTCTCCCAACCATTCAGTGGCATAGCAATAGGGGATGCAGAGGTAGCGACCGCACTAGGGCCTCTGGACCAGAGGGGCCCAGTAGGGGCTCCCCTTCAACCACTTTAGCTCTTTTTTGGTGCTAAGCTGGTAATGATCACCTATACATGTGCTCTAATTAGTTGTAACCATTAACAGACTGTTCTCCTCCCCTTCTTGCACCTCTCAGACACTGCAGCTGTCCTTGGCAGGCTGTAGTGCTCCGTATCAATTGTTATGTACACAGGCTGGTGGTGGTGGTTGTGTAATAGTGTGGGGAATGTTTTCTTGGCACACTTTAGGCCCCTTAGTGCCAATTGGGCATTGTTTAAATGCCACGGGCTACCTGAGCATCGTTTCTGACTATGTCCATCCCTTCATGACCACCATGTACCCATCCTCTGATGGCTACTTTCAGCAGGATAATGCATCATGTTACAAAGCTCGAATCATTTCAAATTGGTTTCTTAAACATGGAAATGAGTTCACTACTAAAATAGCCCCCACAGTCACCAGATCTCATCCCAATAGAGCATCTTTGGGATGTGATGGAACGGGAGCTTCGTGCCCTGGATGTGCATCCCACAAATCTCCATCAACTGCAAGATGCTATCCTCTAAATATGGGCCATACTTTCTAAACAATGCTTTCAGCACTTTGATGAATCAATGCTACGTAGAATTAAGGCAGTTCTGAAGGCGAAAGGAGGTCAAACACCATATTAGTATGAGTGTAATAACATTTGTAAAGTGCTTTTCTCCCACACGACTCAAAGCGCGTGTTGACACATGCATTGAAGAATAAAGAATTGAACTGCAAAAAAACGGAAAATTGTATACTCACCTTCGGTAATTTTCCTTTCCTAATGCGTCCATGGCAGCACCTATGGGTATGTCCCGCCCCCTCCTTAATAGGACAGGTGACTAGATAAATTGAAGGCAGGTCCAAGCTCCCCCGTCTATGTACTTTTCGGCCGCACCGTGCTAGGGTGGGCGCTATGTGCTGCCATGGACGCATTAGGAAAGGAAAATTACCGAAGGTGAGTATACAATTTTCCGTTTTCCTCATGCTTCCATGGCAGCACCTATGGGATTTAACTAGAGTAATGTAAGAAATAATAGGGAGGGAACATTTTTGCTGCTGAACAAGTAAATCTTTTATTAACATAATTAGTTCAAATTTTAGGATTGTAAAGATAATATAGCTTTGCCAAAACTTAAAGTAGAATTTGCGGCCGGGTCCACCCGGTAATGTTGCATAAAGGTATTGATTGTCTTCCAATTTGCCGCCTGGCAGATCTTGTCTGCTGATACATTGGTGTATGCTGCCCAGGATGTCGCCACCGATCTTGTAGAATGCGCCTTTAGTTGCTTTGGTGGTTCCTGATTGACAGCCCTGTATGTGGATTGAATTGCTTTGATAATCCAAGAGGCGATGGTTCTTGATGAGGCCGGTTCTCCTTTTCTGTATCCGGACGGTACCACCAATAGCCTTTCCGTTTTTCGAAAAGATGAGGTAGCTTGTAGGTATTGTTTTATTACCCGTCCGATGTCTAACTTATGAGGTAGTTGCGATTGTGTGTCTTGGAATGTAGGCAACGTCCAGTCTTGATTAAAATGGTAGACTGTGGCTACCTTTGGAATATGGTGTTGTAAGGGTCTGATGACAACTCTGTCCGGAAAGAATGTTAAATAGGGTTCTTGTGTTCCTATTGCCTGCAGCTCAGATACTCTCCTAGCTGATGCGATGGCGAGCAGAAACGTCGTTTTCAGGGTCAAATTCCAGATGGATATAGAATCTATAGGTTCAAATGGTGGACCGGTTAATGCGTCCAATACAAGGGGTAAGTCCCATTTTGGGAATATTGCCTTTCTTGGTGGTTTCATCTTTATTACTCCTCTCAGGAACTGGATTACTAACGGGTTAAGAGCCCATCTGATGTTTGTTAATGCAGATAACGCGGTAACTTGTACCTTTAAGGCTGCATAGCTCAAGTCTTTTTCAACTCCCGTTTGCAAAAAAGATAGTATCTGTGTGACGTCCGGGGTCTTTGGATTAAAGTTATTTAACCTTGCGTATTCCACAAATCTATTCCATATTCTGTAGTACGTTTGCTTAGTTGACGGTTTTCTGGACTGCAAGATGGTTTGTATGACCTCTTCTGAACAGCCTTTCTCTCTTAGGTTTTCCCTTTCAAGAGCCACGCCGCTAAATTCAGCCTGTGAGGGTCCGGATGGGAGACTGGGCCCTGTGTTATCATTTCCTGTGTTACTGGAAGGATCCATGGTGGTTTGATCTTCAGTTCCCACAGTAATGGAAACCATGGACGATGCGTCCAGAAGGGTATGATTGCAATAATCGTTACTTCCTCCTGAGCTACTCTGTTTAGTAGTCTGTTGATCATAGGGATGGGAGGAAATACATATCCAATCCTGAATCTCCAAGCAACTGTTATCGCATCCGTCCCCTCCGCTAGATGGCAGGGGAATTTGGAGTAGAATCTCCTGCACTTCCTGTTGGTAACTGTTGCCATTAGGTCTATCTCCGGAGTGGTCCACATGCTGCATATGGTATTGAAGGTTGCTTGTTTCAGAGTCCACTCGTTGTTGTCCACTGTCTTCCTGCTGAGGAAGTCTGCGGTAATATTCATGTTCCCAGGTATGTATGTGGCTTTTAGGTTCAGTAAGTGTGTTTCTGCAAATTGCATAATCTGTGAGGTTTGTTGCAAGAGTCCTAAGCTCCTCGTGCCACCCTGTTTGTTGAGGTAGGCTACAGCTGTCCTGTTGTCCATCTTGATTAATACAGACTTGTTGGTAATGATCGGCAAGAAGTGTTTCATTGCTTGAAGGGATGCTCTGAGTTCTAATATGTTTGCTGGTTCTTTCGATCTCTCCTGGCCCCACGTGCCTTGAGCTGTCTGTTGTCCCAGATGTGCACCCCATCCCCTCGAGCTGGCGTCCGTAGTTATTATCATGGGAAGTTCCGTCTGTATAGGTAGGTGCCTGTTCAGATTTTGCCGACTTAGCCACCACTTTAAACTGTTCTTCATTGTTGGTGATAGCTGTATCCATTGTTGTATCGATTTCTTGTGCCACTGGGATAAGAGTCCCCATTGGAATGGCCTTGTGTGCCATTGTGCCCAGCGTACCATAGGAATGGTCGCGGTTAGAGAGCCTAGTAGACTTAGACAGTGCTTGGCTCGAAGACGGGATAGTGGTAAGGTTTGTCTGATTTTTGATATTATCTTCGTAATCTTTTCCTTGGGTAATCTCACCGCGTTTTGTGTGGTTTGAAATCTGGCTCCGAGGAATATCATATCTTGTACTGGCGTTAATTGGCTTTTCCGCCAACTGATTAACCATCCGAATCTTTGGAGAGTCTCTAACAATATCGTCTTCTGAGATTGTATCTGTGGTTGATCTTGTGCTAGAAGAATGATGTCGTCCAGATAGTGGTACGTTCGTAATCCCTGGAGACGAAGAAGAGCAATGATCTGAATCAGAACTTTCGTAAATGTTCGTGGTGCAGTATTTATCCCAAATGGTAGACAAGCAAACTGGAAGTGTTGATCCTGTATTGAGAATCTGAGGAAACGTTGGAAGTCCTTGTGTATGGGGATATGCAAATATGCATCCTCCAGATCGACCGATAACATCCAGTCTGATTTCCTTGTTGCTAGAATGATTGTTTGCAATGATTCCATCTTGAATCGGGGTAGTCTTATAAAGCTGTTTAGTACTCGTAGGTCCAGAACCGGTCTGAGGTCGCCCGTTTTCTTTGCTACAAGGAATAGAGGTGAGTATAATCCCTTTCCCCTGTCCTGTCGAGGCACCTCGACAATTGCGTTCTTTGCCATAAGCTCTTGCATGTATGACGTCAGAATTTGTCTTCTCTTTCTCGATTTTGGGATGATTGTGGGTACAAAGTGTTGTTCCGGAGGTTCCTTTTTGAAACTCCATTTGTGGCCGTATTGAATCGTGTCTATCACCCAAGGATTGGGAATATATTCCGCCCATATGTCCTTGAAGTATTGGAGTCTTCCCCCGACCGGACACACATGGGCGGTCGCACCGTCAAAAACCCTTAGTGACTGGGCCGGTTGATGTGGTCGATTTTTGTTTATTAAATTTGCCCAAGGTTGTTTGACTAGGTTGCCAAGTTCTGCGGTAATCTCTTCCCGGTCTGTAGGACCTTGCGTTTTTAAATCTTGCTTGCTGGGTTTTAAATTGTTGATTAGTGAAGGGCTTTCTTGTTCTTCTATCCTGGGGTATCAACCCAGATTTTCCGCCTGTGACTCGTGTGATGGCTGTATCCATACGTTCTCCGAATAGATTTTTCCCGTCGTATGGTATCTTGCACCAATTTTGCTTCGAGTTTGGATCGGCCGACCACGACCTCAGCCACAGTGCTCTCCTGGTCGTAACTGCATATGACATAGACCTCGCAGTTGAGCGTACTATGTCCACTGCTGCCTCACTGACGAAGTCTGACGTTAATTTCAGTTCTTGCAACGCTGCAATTAGTTGTTCTTTGTCTGCCTCTTCGTTAATTAATGATTCCAGATTATCCGTCCAGACTTGGATAGCCTTTCCCACTGATGTTAGTGCAATGGCGGGTTTAATGGCTCCTCCCGAGATTGTATAGTTCTTCCTAAGATCCATATCCATTTTTCTGTCTATAGTGTCTCTGAAGGAGATTGCATCTTCCAATGGTAGCGTAACGTGTTTTGCTAGCCTCATCACTGAGGCATCCACTATAGGAGCATTGTCGAATTTCTTAGTGTCTTTCTCGGGTAACGGGTAAAGTTTAGTCAGTCTGTTGCTCATAGTAGCCTTCTTTTCCAACTTGTTCCATTCTTCTGAAATGACTGCGTCAATTTCTTCCATGAGTGGGAAATGGGTGCAAGATTTTTTTAAATGTTTATAATATATTCTTTTCTGTTTTTTCTCCTTCACTTCTTCTTCTTCTTCCACGTCTTCCCACTCTATGGCCTGTCTTACAGCTCTTACGTATGGCTCGACTAGGGCGAAGTTGAAGCCCACTTCATTTTCTTCACTATGGGATTCCATGTCCTGTGGTAAGACAGAGGTTCCTGGTTCTGATTGAGGCGGTAGACTTGAAATGTATTGTTGCATTGATTCCTGAACTGCATCCTTGATTAGTTGTGAGACCTCTACTGGTTGCTGCTCTACTGTCATCTGATTAAAACAGTCTGCACATACCATTTTCCCCGGTAGAGTCTCATTTCCGCATGCCCAACAGTGTTTGGACGGTCTTCTATGGTGATGCCTTCTTGGCGATCTGCTCCTAGATCGATCGCGCCTAGATGATCGGTATGTTCTTGACTGTGATCTTCTGCGTGATCGTGATCGTCTGCGTGATTTTGATCTCCTTCGTGAATGCGATCTTCTGCGTGATTGCGATCTCTTGTGTGATTTCGATCTTTTACGTGACTTTGATCTTCTATGAGATGGCGATTTTCTGCGTGATTGTGATCTTCTGCGAGATTTTGATCTATCGCGTGATTGCGATCTCCTGTGCGATGTTTTAGAAGACTGCGATATTGCTGGGGAACTTGGTCCTGGAATTTCCTCTTGCGATCTTCTGGGGCTGTCAGGAGACATAAAAAAATATGTCTCTTAGATAAAAAAAATAGTGCACTCTTTTCCCTGCAAAAAAAGGACCTACCTTGAGCACCTACCTATCAATCTGGGCTTGGTCTATGACAGGCGCAACAGCGTCCATAGTGTAACTTGTATTCCCTGTGACCAGAGAAAATAGGGCTGTAGTAAGCAAGCTATGCCTGTGCAGTATGCTTCAGTTACATGTATATCTCAAAACAAGTTATGCAGAGATTGTTTCCAATATTAAATGTATACCACCTACCTCCAACGAGTTTGAATCAGCTTGAAACAAAGTGACATTCGGTCCGGTAGTCTCACTACTCCACTGCAGATCAGACACGATCCTAGCCTGACTGCGGAGACGCCGGGCCGCCATGCCTACAGCTCTAAATAGGCTGCTGGCCCCTCCTCTAGAGCTCTCTCCGCCTCTGACAATCTTCCGGGCGGCTGGAGCGCACCCGGAGCCGACTGCTCCACGGATGACCTCACTTCCTGGTTCGCTGTGCGCGGAACCGGAAGTGACACGCCGGCCGCCCGACTTTGCCTGAGCGGTGGAACGCAGGTGGATCAAAGTGCTGTCGGCCTGATAGCAGCATTTAGCCGCATTATCATAGGGACACCGCGCAAACAGGAGGCCATTGGTCTCCTACTGACAGCCCCTTACAGCGCGGTGTCGTTGCCCCCAAGACCAAGAGAACGGGGCTGCTCGACACTCATTTAGAGTTATGAGCCCACACCAGGAGAGGCTGAACCTGGTGGGATTATCCATGGATGCTGGAAGATAGGTGCAGGAGCAAAAATAGTACACCTGTTTGTAAGGTAAGGACGAAAAAAATAGACGGGGGAGCTTGGACCTGCCTTCAATTTATCTAGTCACCTGTCCTATTAAGGAGGGGGCGGGACATACCCATAGGTGCTGCCATGGAAGCATGAGGAAAATGATTTACTCACCAACTTTGGACTTTTTCTTTATATGAAGGGAGGAAAATAACATCCCATCGCACCTGTTTGGTCTCTCTGCATTTTTACTGCAGCCCCTGTGTTGCCAGTATTCACTGTCATATGGGCGACATTTTCATATGACAGTGAACACCGGCAACATGGGCTGCAATAAAAACCCTGAGAGACCAAACACAGGTGCTCTGAGACAGGCTGTCTTGTCTAAATTCCTCCCATCAGAGTGAGGACACGGAAGAGGAGCGTCGGAGGTGCAGCATGGAGAGGTGAGAGTGAGGACACGGAAGAGGAGGGTCAGAGGTACAGAATGGAGAGGTGAGAGTGAGGACACGGAAAAGACGGGTCGGAGGTGCAGCATGGAGAGGTGAGAGTGAGGACACGGAAGAGGAGGGTCGGAGGTGCAGCATGGAGAGGTGAGATTGAGGACACGGAAGAGAAGGGTCGGAGGTGCAGCATGGAGAAGTGAGGGTGAGGACACGGAAGAGGAGGGGCGGAGGTGCACCATGGAGAGGTGAAAGTGAGGACACGGAAGAGGAGGGTCGGAGGTGCAGCATGGAGAGGCGAGAGTGAGGACACGGAAGAGGAGGGTCAGAGGTGCAGCATGGAGAGGTTAGAGTTAGGACATGGAAGAGGAGGGTTATAGGTGCAGCATGGAGAAGTGAGAGTGAGGACACGGAAGAGGAGGGTCGGAGGTGCAGCATGGAGAGGCGAGAGTGAGGACACGGAAAAGGAGGGTCAGAGGTGCAGCATGGAGAGGTTAAAGTTAGGACACGGAAGAGGAGGGTCAGAGGTGCAGCATGGAGAGGTTAGAGTTAGGACACAGAAATGGAAGGTCAGAGGTGCAGCATGGAGAGGTTAGAGTTAGGACACGAAAGAGGAGGGTCGGAGGTGCAGCATGGAGTCGTGAGAGTGAGGACACGGAAGAGGAGGGTCGGAGGTGCAGCATGGAGAGGTTAGAGTTAGGGCATGGAAGAGGAGGGTCGGAGGTGCAGCATGGAGAGGTTAGAGTGAGGACACGGAAGAGGAGGGTCGGAGGTGCAGCATGGAGAGGCGAGAGTGAGGAGTGAGGACACGGAAGGCGAGAGTGAGGACACGGAAGAGGAGGGTCGGAGGTGCAGCATGGAGAGGTGAGAGGACACCGCGGGAAAAAAAAGTGGCAGGGGAGGGGCTTGGGTGTTGCAGATAACGTCACCACTGAACTATGCTGTACTTGGCTGGCTCTTGTCAGTCTATAATTCTGGCTGGTCAAAGTCCAATAATATCAGTTATTTAGAAGTACTTGCACATTGGCTTCAGTAGCCTTCAACTTCGCACATTGCCCAACCAGATCCCGAAGTGGCCAGACTTTAATAACAAAATTGGGCCTAGGTTACTGAAAAGTAGAAATCCAGCCCTGGAGAGAAGGGAATGGGATTGTGGGAGGCAAAACTAAACATGCCGGTTGCTGAAGCTGGGTCAATTTTCATTTAAAAAGTTGCATAATTAATGCATTAACTCAGAAGTATTAGCAGTGCCGAGTGTACCTATGGCCCGTTAATATTACACAGTCATAGTAATCCACCACGTATACAGCTGTTTCCGGCTGGTTGGTCCTCATCAGTGCAAGTTTTGGAGTAATTTTGCTCCTAAAATACTAACTCACAATAAAATGAAATTATGAGACACAATAAAGTGAAATTATGAGACAGGCCGCAGTCATAATACAGACCACAAGATGGCGCAAACTGCAACAAAAATCGTATTGGAAGCTGCAGTTGACACAAGCTCTGCCCAGATACAAGGGTGGAACGCACAGACTGTAAGCTCCAGGGAGAGGGAGCACCGGAAGTAGGTAGGAGACACTGCTGGGACTGGAAGCAGAGGAGGTAATAACATACATTCATTTCTATAGCTATAACATTTACATTCAGTAATCTCCCTGAGCCGTTTTATATACACACTCTAATGTGATTTCATTCCCAGGAGACAATCTGCACACAGCAATGGGGGCTTCTATCATTAACTCCCCCACATGTGCCCCCCATCATCACTGCCTGACCCAGGGAAATGTCTCCTGTATCTTCTTATATACATCCTAATGTGATTTCCTCCCCAGGAGCCAATCTGCACACAGCAATGGGGGCTTTTATCATTATCCCCCCACACTCCCCCCATGTGTCCTCCATCATCACTGCCTGACCCAGGGAAATGTCTCCTGTATCTTCTTATATACTCACCCTAATGTGATCTCCTTCCCAGGAGCCAATCTGCACCTAGCAATGGGGGCTTCTATCATTACCCCCCCCCCCCACACACACACACACACACACACACACACTCCCCCCATGTGTCCTCCATCATCACTGCCTGACCCAGGAGGGAAATGTCTCCTGTATCTTCTTATATACTCACCCTAATGTGATATCCTTCCCAGGAGCCAATCTGCACACAGCAATGGGGGCTTCTATCATTATCCCCCCACACTCCCCCCATGTGTCCCCCATCATCACTGCCTGACCCAGGGGAATGTCTCCTGTATCTTCTTATATACTCACCCTAATGTGATTTCCTTCCCAGGAGCCAATCTGCACACAGCAATGGGGGCTTCTATCATTATCCCCCACACTCCCCCCATGTGTCCTCCATCATCACTGCCTGACCCAGGGGAATGTCTCCTGTATCTTCTTATATACTCACCCTAATGTGATTTCCTTCTCAGGAGCCAATCTGCACACAGCAATGGGGGCTTCTATCATTATCCCCCCACACTCCCCCCATGTGTCCTCCATCATCACTGCCTGACCCAGGGAAATGTCTCCTGTATCTTCTTATATACTCACCCTAATGTGATTTCCCTCCCAGGAGCCAATCTGCACACAGCAATGGGGGCTTCTATCATTATCCCCCCACACTCCCCCCATGTGTCCTCCATCATCACTGCCTGACCCAGGGAAATGTCTCCTGTATCTTCTTATATACTCACCCTAATGTGATATCCTTCCCAGGAGCCAATCTGCACACAGCAATGGGGGCTTCTATCATTATCCCCCCCACACTCCCCCATGTGTCCTCCATCATCACTGCCTGACACAGGGAAATGTCTCCTGTATCTTATTATATACACACCCTAATGTGACCATCTGGAGTCACCAGCCTGAAGCCAGGCCTGGGCACTAGTGTACCCATGCAAACCTCCCAACATTTGAAAATGACAAAGAGAGATAGAATGAGTCATGCAATTTTTGTGGCGAAAAATGGATGTGAATAGGTGCAATTTAAAGGATGTAGCTAATAGATGAAATATACACAGGAAATACTGTAATATTTACAAACTAGCCAGAGATACCCTCCAGTGCTGTGTAGCTAGAGGTATCACCTACTATTAGGTAGTCAGTAGCCCCCTCCCCAGCATTAGGTATCTAGAGGTCTCCCCCACCATAGTAGGTAACTAGAAATGTCCCCCCTCCAGCATTAGGTAGTCAAAGATTCCCCCCTCCCCCAATATTAGGTGGCAAGAGGTGTCCCAGTATTAGGTAGTCAAAAGTCTCACACCAGTATTAGGTAGTTAGGCACCAACTGTATGAACAAACGCATTCCCCTTCCAGCACTGTATGAACAAACACACACACACACATTTACACTTCCAGTACTGCTAGGGGTGGAACAACAGGAGGGACATGCGAATTCGGGACAGTTCTGCCCAAATCAGGCCAGTTGCTAGGTATGCCCACGGCTCTTTCCTACTCGATCTGGACACGACTCGTTTAGCATTAGTGTTTCCCACTGAGTTCCCTGTGTCTTACAAACTAGTGGATGTGACCACATTTCCGTAATCAGGAATAGTCCGTTGGTCTATGAGGTTTCTAGCTGAGTCCCCTCAAGTAGACTAGCGCCTGTGCCCCCTCACCCAGCCTTTGTAGTGTATTTGTGAGTGGAGTGCGCTTGTAGCTGTAACCTGTCAGCACCACCGGGATCCCTCTTCAGCCCTGTCACGGCTTCTCATCTTTATGACTCCCTCTTGTCACGTCATCTAAAGAGAGACGCCACTTGAGGGAGTTAAAGAGATTAGGTGAGAGGGCTACCTAATACCGGGGCACATCTGGCTATCTATACTGGGGAAGGGGGCCTGCCTAATACTGGGGGCACATCTGGCTATCTATACTGAGGAAGGGGGCTGCCTAATACTGAGGGAACATCTAGCTATCTATACTGGGGAAGGGGTGCCTAATACTGGGGGTGCAACTGGCTATCTATACTGGGGAAGGGAGCCTGCCTAATACTTGGGGCACATCTGGCTATGTATACTGGGGAAAGCGGCTGCCTAATACTGGGGGCGCATCTGGCTATCTATACTGGGGAAGGGGGCCTGCCTAATACTGGGGGCACATCTGGCTATCTATACTGGGGAAGGGGGCCTGCCTAATACTGGGGGCACATCTGGCTATCTATACTGAGGAAGGGGGCTGCCTAATACTGGGGGCACATCTAGCTATCTATACTGGGGAAGGAGTGCCTAATACTGGGGGTGCAACTGGCTATCTATACTGGGGAAGGGAGCCTGCCTAATACTGGGGGCGCATCTGGCTATGTATACTGGGGAAAGGGCTGCCTAATACTGGGGGCGCATCTGGCTATCTATACTGGGGAAGGGGGCCTGCCTAATACTGGGGGCACATCTGGCTATCTATACTGAGGAAGGGGGCTGCCTAATACTGGGGGCACATCTAGCTATCTATACTGGGGAAGGGGCTGCCTAATACTGGGGGCACATCTGGCTATCTATACTGAGGAAGGGGCTGCCTAATACTGGGGGCACATCTGGCTATGCATACTGGGGAGGGGGCTGCCTAATACTGGGGACACATCTGGCTATTGTACTGGGGAGTAGGCTGACTAATACTGGGGGCACATCTGGCTGTCTAGACTGGGAAAGGGGCTGCCTAATACTGGGGACACATCTGGCTATCTGTACTGGGGAAGAGGGTTGCTTAATACTGGGGCACATCTGGCTATCTATACTGGGGAGGGGGTCTGCCTAATACTGGGGACACATCTGGCTATCTATAATGAGAAGGGGGCTAACTAATACTGGGGGCACATCTGGCTATATATACTGGGGAGTGGGCTGCCTAATACTGGGGGCACATCTGGCTATCTATACAGGGGAGGGGGCTGCCTAATACTGGGGGCACATCTGGCTATCTATACTGGGGAAGGGGGCTGCCTAATAATGTGGGCACATCTGGCTATCTATACTGGGGAAGGGGGCTGCCTTATACTTGGGGCACATCTGGCTATCAGTACCAGAAAAGGGGGCTACCTAGTACATGGGCACATCTGGTTACCTGTACTGGGGAGAGGGGGAACCTACCTAACACTGTGTGCAATCTGGTTACCTTTACTGACTAATACTGGGGGCACATCTGGCTATCTATACTGGGGAAGGGGATCTTCCTAATACTGGAGACACATCTGGCTATATATGTTGGGGAAGGGGATCTGCCTAATACTGGGGACACATCTGGCTATCTATACTGAGGAAGGGGATCTGCCTAATACTAGGGACACATCTGGCTACCTATAATGGGAAGAGGGGAACCTACTTAATACTGGGAACACCTCTGGCTACCCGGCCTTGCACAATTTGGGAGGGGAGTGGCTACATTGGAATTTTCAGTTACACCACAGGTATCTGTGTACGTACTGTATGTATAATATGTATGTATATGTATAATATGTGTGAAGGATGAGTTTGAGTGGTGACTTTAGTATTATGTGTGTCAGGATGTCCCTCTCTATTGGGACTACTCCTCTGCATCTCCAAGTCAGGGCAGAAAAGTGTGTGGCTTCCTGGTCTATGATTTGTCCACCTATGCCTTATTATCCCTCTACAGAGAAAGGCCTTTCCAATAAATCACACGACCACATCACTGAGGATGGAGGACTGGAGTCACATGACTGAGAGGATATTAGACTTCACCTTGGAGATCATCTACCTGGTGACTGGAGAGGTAAGGAGGATTCTGGGAACATTATAAGACTTTACTCTTATCACTATTAATAAGACACACACCTGACTGGAAAGGTGAGGAAGTGGGATTCTGGGAATGTACTTTGTGACTGATATTGTATATGTTTGTACAGAATTGTAAAATAGTGAAGGAGACATCTGGTGAACTACTGACACACAGCAGCTATCACCATGGACCATACCCCATCACAGAGCGACCACCTCACTCCCTGATGTCTGAGAGAAACAATGTGAAGAAGATTGTAGAAATCATCAAAAAGATGATGGAGCTGCTGACAAGAGAGGTGAGCCATGCTTGGAATCATGGGACATTATCCAGTAACAGCAAGGCATGTGCTTGTACTGTATTACTGTGTATGTCAGTTTCCTATGAGTCAGGATGTCACTGTCTATTTCTTCATGCAGGGGAGGCAATACTTAGGACTCAAGGACATCATAATGGAGAATCAGAAGCCCCTCACATCACCAGGTAAGAGGCAACTATCATTACATATAGAGGAGAGAGCAGTATGGAGGGTCCACCTAGATCCCCATCATCTGATAATCACATAGAGACAAGGGGCTTGATTCACTTATGCTGGGAATACACGGTTCATTTCTGGCACTCGATTCTCCACTCGATCGTTTCTGCTGCTCAATTCTGCAGTCTATTCTCTTATCTTTCGCTCATTTTTCTTATCTTGTTCCATTCACTTCTATCAGAAATCAAGCCGCATAACGATCGAACGGGAGATTGGGCATGTCAGAAATGATCTATCGAGCCATCTAAATGGCTCAAAATGACCTGTGTATTCCCAGCATAAGACAAATAGCACGCCTTATCAAAGGTAACACTCCTTATCAGAGCAGCATAACGAGCGCTACGAACCTGCAGGGGCTCAGGTCTGGATTCTCGTCATTGCCAATTAGCAGGCATACGTTTGTAGCGCTCGCTATGCTACTCTGATAAGCCGTGTTACCTTTGATAAGGCATGCTATTTGTCTTAGTGAATCAACCCAATGTATTCAGTATGTGTACTTCCCTTGGCTTGAGGAAAACTGGTACATAATAATAACAATAGAAATGCATCTGTATGGCCACATTGTTACTCTGTTCATATCTGCCTGTTTGTACATCACATACATTATCCAGCATCTCCTGATAAGAATGGTATTGCCAGATGTCAGGACAGATCTGCCGGAAGAGCAGCTGAATGAGTGAGGTAATATTTGTTCTCCTGTAGGGCTCACGGTGCATAGGGAGAGCAGCGCCACCTCCTGGAGCAGCTCAGTAATTACACTGGTGTATGCCTCGGCACCCCAGTAATAGACTGATGCCCTGGCCATAGCTTAAAGTGGACCTGAACTCTTGTTCAGGACAGAAGGAAAACAGAGAGAAATCCACCCTGTATGTATTTAGAAAGTTCAGCTTGTTTAATTCCCCCCTCATTTGTGTCTAATCACAGGCTGAAATGTGATCTCTCCCCTGTGTCACTTGACTCCTACGGTAGAGATGGCAGATAAGCGCATTTGAAAGCACAGGATGTTAACAATCTGTCTGCTTCCATAAATCAGGAAGTAGAAACAGTGCAGATTTATTGCAGGATTTGTATCAGCTGCAACAATGAAATGATTTTTGTTTAAAGGTTATTATGCTGTTGCGTATCTTTTAGAGCAGAGAGGACGTTCTGAGTTCAGGTCCGCTTTGAGGTCTGTTTTCATGGGAAGCCATTTATCCTAGCAGTATGGCATTGGGATGTATGAGGAAACCAGAATGCCTAAAGAAAACCCTTAGAAACACAGGGGAAGGTACAACCTCCAGGCTGGGAATGGCTCCTTGGATGTAACAATGGGAAGTGAGAATCCTGACTAGTATAGCACTGTGCTGCCCCGGCTAACTGTCTTAGCGGGAATGTGTCACAGCATTCAGTACTAGCAAGCTAACATGCTGCATTTATTCAGTTCTATTCCGCTGACATTCCTTTGTATTACCCGGGAGGCAGTACATTATTATGTGTGTAGCCAGTCAGGGAGAAGTGGGATAGGCCATGTACTATTTATTCTTTCTGCTGCAGAAGTGTCCTGCCCAGCCTCTTACTATAATTCTACACAATATACATATTTTATATAGGAACACATTGGGCTTGATTCACTAAGACAAATAGCATGCCTTATCAAAGTTAACACGCCTTATCAAAGTTAGCACGCCTTATCAAAGTTAGCACGCCTTATCAAAGTAGCATAGCGAGCGCTACGAACCTGCAGGGCAGGACGAGTGAAGCTCTCGTCATTGCCAATTAACAGGCATAAGTTCGTAGCGCTTGCTATGATACTCTGATAAGGCGTGTGATCTCTGAAAGGGCGTGTTATCTTGAATAAGGCATGCTATTTGTCTTATGCTTTATACACACTTGAGATAAAAGTCTTTGGAAAAGGCAAGATCACAGACCAATTTTACCCCCTTCCATGTAGTATGAGAGCCATACTCTACACAGTCTATTCTATGGAGCTGCACTCCCCATCAAATAAAATCTTTGCAAGATGCTGCACACAAAGATGCCCGTACACATTCAAAAGATCATTATCTGCAAAAGATCTGTTCCTGCAAAAGATCCATTCCTGCAAAATGCATTCATAGTCTATGAGATCTGCAGATCATCATACACACCTTGTTTGCAAGATCATCTGCAGATCAGATCCACCAGGATGGATTTTCAGATCTGCAGATGATTGCCAGATATGCAGATGAATGTCTGTTAAACAAGGTGTGTATGAGGATCTGCAGATCTCATAGACTATGAATGCATTTTGCAGGAATGGATATTTTGCAGATAATGATCTGTTGAGTGTGTACAGCATCTTTGTGTGCAGCATCTTGCAAAGATTTCTGTCTGATGGGGAGTGCAGCTCCATAGAATAGACTGTGTAGAGTATGGCTCTCATACTACATGGAATGGGGTAAAATTGGTCTGTGATCTTGCCTTTTCCAAAGACTTTTATCTCAAGTGTGTATGAAGCATTAGTGAATCAAGCCCATTGTCTCCTTTATACACTGGCATCTAGAATACTTTACAACAGAATGCTCCCTCTAGATCCCCCATAATGTAATAATCACAAAGAAATAATGTCAATGTGTGTGTTTCCTATAGATGGATCCAGTAACAGAAACCCACCAGAGAGAAGTACTGGTCATCTTTATTCCCAGGAATATACACAGGATGATCCAACCATCCCCCACCATTATCAGGTAGGTGGAACTGAGGGTGTAATATTCTTAAAGAACCTCTGTTGTAAAAATCTTTAAAAAAAAAAAATTCCGGTAATACATTTTTTTTGTGAATTTTTCAAATAATACATACATACAAAGATGGTACACAGCAATTCTACAAGGAAGTAAAAAGTATATGACCATCACGTCAGAAAGAGAGATTTTAAGAAGTATCGTTACTATCAAAACACATACGATATAGATCATATAATTGTGTATGAACATATTCAGGGTGAAAGACACAGAGTGTTGTTATGTTAGTGTACTTTGAGGCTACAATTTATCCTCATTACGAACACATCCCAATCTCCTGAGGAACAGGATGGATGGTTGGTGCTGAGGTTTGGGATAGGTTGTTGCAGGAATAAGAACCTTGACATGGGTCAAATTATTGATGAGTCTTGTTCGTAAAAAGAGAAACCGAGTATTGTTTACCACCTTACTATATGGTGATGTACACTGCTATGGTATGGGTAGTGGATGAAGTCCAAATAAAGGATATAGTTGTGTTTATCCAGTGAATGAACAGTCAGGTATTTTGAACAAAAGGGGGGGGGATAAAAAACAAAGGTGCAACTGAACTCGTTTATATATAATAGTAAAAGGGTCGATTTGAATTACTAACAAACTGTATAACATGTCTAACTAAGCTGCAGGGGCCAAAATGAGGGCAAAGAGGGGTTCATGAGGTGAGATGATGTTTTACCAAAAGGTCGGGCTATGAAAGTTAGTAGAAGGTTTCTGATTTCTAATGCGGATAAGTCTCTCCATTTGAAGATTGGAGTTGACAATGGTTTTGAGTCTTAATTCAGGGATAGGATCTGGGGATTTCCAGTGCACCGTTATTAAGTAGATGACAGTGAAAAATCTTAAAATTTAAAATACATGTAAACATATACAAATAAGAAATATGTTTCTTCCAGAGTAAAATGAGTCATAAATTATTTTTCTTCTATGTTCCTGTCACTTACAGTAAGTAGTAGAAATCTGACATTACCAACAGATTTTGGACTAGCCCATCTTCTCATGGGGGGGGGGGGGGTTTCTCATGGTTTTCTTTATTTTTAAAACACTTAGTGAATAGCAGTTGCTCTGTCTATCTGCCAAATAAGTGTGCAGCAAGCAGGGAGGCTGGTCAGCATCTTTGTATAAATCTTTTTCAGGGAATATCCTTATAAACAATAAAGGCCATGTTGAGAATCCCCCATCAAGAAATGGACTAACCCAAAACCTGTCGGTAATGTCAGATTTCTACTACCTACTGTAAATACCAGCAACATAGGAGAAAAGTTATTTATGGCTCATTTAAGGGCCGGTTCACACTTGCGGTTCTCTGCCAAACGGACCGGATGACCTGACCGGATCATACGGTTCTGATCTGGATCCGATCCGGATCCGGTCAGGTTGCATCAGGTGTTCATCAGGATGCGATCCGGATCCGTTTGGCAAAAGATAGTAGAAATAGAATAAAAATGTTGGGGTCTGGGAGGTCAGCAGAAGGTGGACCTGTGGAATCAGGCCCTCGCTGTTTAGCACTCACCTCCACCTCCGACATACTGCCAACATCTCCAGCACGTTTAAAGTCACTGCTGCTCCACTCCAAAATGCTTGCCCATGTGTCCGCATCCAAAATCGCCGCTACAATACGCATAGGAAGTGGGGTAGAACATCCGGATTTTTAGCCAGTGTGTTGTGCGCTCTCCGGTTCTCATTGGTTTGTATTGGCCGGATGGTGCAGTCCGGCTCCACTCCGGATACGGCTGCCGGAGGAGCCGGACCAAAAAATAGCGCATGTTGGGTCTTATGCCGGAGTCCGGATCCGGTCCGGATCCGGTCCGGACGAAACGGACGCATGTGAACGGACGCATAGGCTTTCATTGCTATGCCGTGCGTCCGTTCCGTCCGTTTTGCATGCGGTCCGGCTCCGGCACGGCGATTCCGGACGGCGACCGCTAATGTGAATCGGGCCTTACTCTGGAAGAAATGTACTTCTTATTTGTATGTGTTTTAAATTGTAAGATTTTCACGACAGTTCCTCTTTAAGAGATTGTATAAAATAAACCTGTGAGTAAAAGCAAGTTAAAGGTTAGATGCATACGTAAGTAGTGGAATGCCTATATATGGTGCAGAGGTTTCCCTGATCTTTTCTGAGCCCATTGCTGCTGCCCACGACTCTCTGCTTCTCCATTGGTGTGCTCCAGTCCAAGTACAAGTGCAGCCATACAGTTCATGCACCAGTAAGGTCCATAGAGGCCAAATAACATAAAATTGCTGGTGCTTGGAGGAATAGGCCATGCATCACTGGCTTCTCTCTACTGTGCATGTCTGAAGGGTTCTCAAGCACGCTCAGTACAGGCATTCTCTTACACACATGGGGGTGTGGCCATGAGAACATTTTCTATATCCTCTGTGGAATATGCTCAGAGGGACCCGGCACTGGAGTGGAGGGCTCAAGGAGAATCGGGGGAAGCCTCTGAACTATCCACAGGCTTTCCACTACAGATATAAGTATCTATCTTATAACTTTTACATCACTTCTGGTACGCTTTAAAGCTAATGGGAACCGTTTCTTAAAAAAAGAAACCAGATACTTACCTAAGGAGAGGTAAGGCTCTGGGTCCTAATGAGCTGTCCTTCTCCTCTCCCGGTGCCCTCGGTGCAGCGCTGTCCCCGGGAGCAGTATTTGACTAAATTAGTCAGATGCTGCTCCTTCCACCAGGCAAAGATGACTTCAGAAAGTCTTTGGGAGCCCGAGTGCTCCCGAAGACGGGCTGCTCCAAACTGCGCACGCGCGAGTGCCCTCTCTCACCCAATTGTGAGTGCGCAGTATGGAGCAGAGTGCTCCCGAAGACTTCCGAAGTCCCTTGCGGCAGGGGATTTGACCCAGAGCCTTCCCTCACCTTAGGTAAGTATCTGCTTTTTTTTTTTTTTTCTTAAGTGAATCCCATTTGCTTTAAAGGATACATCCGAGGATATAAAAAAAATTAGATCTACTTACCTAGGGCTTCCTCCAGCCCCTGGCAGCTGATCTGTCCCTCGCCGCAACTCGGGTGTCCAAGGATTCCTCGCCAGGTCGGAATCTTCTGCATGAGCGTGCGGCCGCGCTACTCGCGATCACGCTCACATGGCCTGGAGTGTTCTGCACAGACGCAGTACTTCTCCACCTGTGCAGAACACTCCAGGCCACGTGAGCGCAAGTGACGCCGCATCCCTGGCGAAGTCGGCATCTCCTATGAAGGAGATCCCAGGTTGCCGAAGCTGTGGCAAGGGGCAGATCGGCTGCCAGGGGCTGGAGGAAGCCCTAGGTAAGTAGATCTCATTTTTTTTTTATATCCTTGAACGTATTCTTTAAAGACGTCATTCTCTGTGTTTTGTGGCTTTAGTGTGAAGAACGGATTGATGTAAAACTTGAAGTTAAAGAGGAAGAAGAAGAGACGTATGTGAGGAGTGATCAGCAGTCTATGGAGGAGAGTGACATGATGAGGACAATTAAAGAGGAGGAAGAGATGTATGTGAGGAGTGATCAGCAGTCTATGGAGGAGGGTGACACGATGGAGGAGGATGACATGAGGATTATTAAAGTGGAAGATGAAGAGATGTATGTGAGGAGTGATCAGCAGTTCCTGGAGAAGGATGACTTGATGACAAATAATACATTAGATAAATTGTCTGTAAATATCTGCACAGGTAAGTTATGAAAAGCTCATCTCCATTCCAGTTGGGTTTGAGGCCAACTTAAATGACACAAGAAGACAAATTAGCCAAAGTGTATCAATAGCAGCTGCTATAGGGTCCAGGAGCAAGTAGGGGGCCCAGTATCTTTCTAACCTGAGGTCTCTATCAGCTTCTGCTGTGCTCCTGGCTGAATGGCACAGAGTTGCAAGCACACAATAGGCTCAGTATTGCCCAGAGGCAGGTTCAAGACTCTGACTACTCAGATCATGGAGATAGCCTAAATTATTTTATAACATGTATTAAAAGTACAGGCAACATGGTGAATTAATGACTACAGGAATACAGACAGCAAGGCAGGGAACACACTTTTCAATGTCATTATGTTTTTCATTCACTATTTTTCCTTTTCATTTGCAACTTCTCTTCTTGAGGCAACATACAATAAGATAAGTAAAACGCGATATGTGGGGAAAATAGGCAGGTTTCTGTTGATGGGATCCGGTCCTTGGGGTCACAGTGATAGCAGCTGCAACAATCAGTCCAGTGGGAGTCAGAGCTTCTCTCCAGAGCCTCATACACACGCTTGGCTAAAGTCGGCTGAGGTGAACTACTTTAAAAATGCGCATCGTCGATCCACCCCTTCCAGATAGCAACAGTATGTGTTGTCAGCTACTCAGGCAACACACAAATTTCTGAACTTCGATATATTAACACAGGGATAACCCTATCAGGATAGCAAATATTAAAACATAACTTTTATTAAATGTCATTAAAAAAAAATTACAGAATAAGACCTAAACTATAGATAAAGACTATGAGCATACAACCGGGTGTCAATTAGTTCCTATTCACTTGGTACTGAATATCTTAGGGATCCCCCTCACCCCTGTATAGATATACAAGATACTATTATTTACAACAGCCCCCCCCCCTCCCCCACCAACCTAACATGTTTCACCCCCCTTAATTGGATGCTTCATCAGAGGAAAAGTGTGCAGTGCTAAGGTGCAAATACATTGTGCAAACACAGCATTAAATATACATTTCTCTACACAGTCTAATGCTCTCATGCTCAGTCAATGTCTGTGCAGCCCGGCCCAGCGATGCTGCCCAAGGGGATCGGGTCCTGATCCCCGACGGGTGACATACATCATAGTTGTGTATGCACCTTAAGGCTCCTGGTGAGGAACTGGCAGCAGCTCTTTGGCAGCATTGATGTCATGTACAGAAACCAATCAGACAAGAGGTTACTTAGCATCTTACAGGCTTATAAACAGGGGCGTAGCAATAGCCGTAGCTGCTGCTATGGGGCTCTTCATCATAGGGGCCCTGTAGATACTTAATGTACAGTGGCTTGCACAAGTATTCGGCCCCCTTGAAGTTTTCAATATTTTGTCACATTACTGCCACAAACATGAATCAATTTTATTGGAATTCCATGTGAAAGACCAATACAAAGTGGTGTACGAAGTGGAACGAAAATCATACATGATTCCAAACATTTTTTTTTTAAATAAATAACTGCAAAGTGGGGTGTGCGTAATTATTCGGCCCCCTGAGTCAATACTTTGTAGAACCACCTTTTGCTGCAATTACAGCTGCCAGTCTTTTAGGGTATGTCTCTACCAGCTTTGTACATCCAGAGACTGAAATCCTTGCCCATTCTTCTTTGCAAAACAGCTCCAGCTCAGTCAGATTAGATGGACAGCGTTTGTGAATAGCAGTTTTCAGATCTTGCCACAGATTCTCTATTGGATTTAGATCTGGACTTTGACTGGGCCATTCTAACACATGGATATGCTTTGTTTTAAACCATTCCATTGTTGCCCTGGCTTTATGTTTAGGGTGGTTGTCCTGCTGGAAGGTGAACCTCCGCCCCAGTCTCAAGTCTTTTGCAGACTCCAAGCGGTTTTCTTCCAAGATTGCCCTGTATTTGGCTCCAACCATCTTCCCATAAACTCTGACCAGCTTCCCTGTCCCTGCTGAAGAGAAGCACCCCCCGAGCATGATGCTGCCACCACCGTATTTGACAGTGGGGATGGTGTGTTCAGAGTGATGTGCAGTGTTAGTTTTCCACCACACATAGCGTTTTGCATTTTGGCCAAAAAGTTCCATTTTGGTCTCATCTGACCAGAGCACCTTCTTCCACATATTTGCTGTGTCCCCCACATGGCTTGTGGCAAACTGCAAACGGGACTTCTTATGCTGTTCTGTTAACAATGGCTTTCTTCTTGCCACTCTTCCATAAAGGCCAACTTTGTGCAGTGCATGACTAATAGTTGTCCTATGGACAGATTCAACCACCTGAGCTGTAGATCTCTGCAGCTCATCCAGAGTCACCATGGGCCTCTTGACTGCATTTCTGATCAGCGCTCTCCTTGTTTGGCCTGTGAATTTAGGTGGACGGCCTTGTCTTGGTAGGTTTACAGTTGTGCTATACTCCTTCCATTTCTGAATGATCACTTGAACAGTGCTCTGTGGGATGTTCAAGGCTTTGGAAATATTTTTGTAGCCTAAGTCTGCTTTAAATTTCTCAATAACTTTATCCCTGACCTGTCTGGTGTGTTCTTTGGACTACATGGTGTTGTTGCTCCCAATATTCTCTTAGACAACCTCTGAGGCCCTCACAGAGCAGCTGTATTTGTACTGACATTAGATTACACACAGGTGCACTCTATTTAGTCATTAGCACTCATCAGGCAATGTCTATGGGCAACTGACTGCACTCAGACCAAAGGGGGCCGAATAATTATGCACACACCACTTTGCAGTTATTTATTTGTAAAAAATGTTTGGAATCATGTATGATTTTCGTTCCACTTCTCACCTGTACACCATTTTGTATTGGGCTTTCATTTGGAATTCCAATAAAATTGATTCAGGTTTGTGGCAGTAACGTGACAAAATGTGGAAAACGTCAAGGGGGCCGAATACTTTTGCAAGCCACTCTATTTACTATTAACTTTCTTGTCTTTCTCCACTCTTTGACTTTGTCTCAGTTCCCATGAACTATGTTAGAAGTGTTAATTGAAGTGTTAATTGCACCAGAATATAAATTGTCCAGTTAACTCCTATCCATAGGGTAGGGGCAGGCGGCATTCTTTAGGAGTGCCTACATCTGAGGGCGCCATGAAAGTTTTGCCATGGGGCCCCATGTGGCTATGCCACTGCTTATAATGATAAAACTGGCTGTGGCACTGGGCAGAACTAGAGGCGGAGACTTGCTTTCTTACCTTCTGTGGCTCCGCCTACATATCATTACTTATGACTTCTCTTGTCATATGTCTTTGGGGGAATTCAGGTCCATATGCAAATGGAATGATCACACTCTACTAGTCTTACCATTCACATAGAAACTGAAAGTGACTATTCTACTGTATTGTGTTCCAGAGAAACAATTATTTTGAAGTCATTGGCCAGACAGTATCATATAGCCTTATTTGGTCTGTTTGTGGTCAGGACATCAAGAGGAATCTACCTGGACTACATGTGTATTTAGAAGTCTTCCCATTCTGTAGTTATTACAGATCGGGATTTTCTGATTCAGAGTCTAGCTATAGTAATAATTTCTAGGTCACCTTAGACTTTTCTGAACACCAGGTCTGCTATGAGTGTGTATTGTAGTGCATATTCAGTGTGTGTCTGGTGCAATAAAAGTGCAGAGAAATCATTTGAAGCATGTGTAAGTTAGAGGGAAATTGCCGGTTATGAATGACAGAGGGAGTCATTACTTATGTGCAGTTTGGGGCCAGTCAGAACTTTGCTTTGATATGTAGCGAGGCCTCTGACATCAGCAGGTAACATGTACTTTCTAGATACAAATGGAGCGCTCAATGGTAAAATAACAAGGGGTTACTTTATTCGCAAAGTGATGAGGTGCTCACAAGATTAAGATGTAACACTCGCATATCAGCAGTACAGCCAACCGCTTCCGACCGTGGCAGGCAGATGACAACGTGCTGTGGCCAGCAGTGCAAACTGCAATGGACGAGGATGTCGTCTCGCTGGGGGGGTGGGCGGGGCTGCAGTCAGCGTGCGACTAATGTCATTACGCGTTTCGGCGCTCTGCACCTTCATCAGATTCGGATCTGATGAAGGCACAGAGCGCCGAAACGCGTAATGACGTTAGACGCACAATGACTGCAGCCAAGCCCACCCCCCAGCGAGACGACATCCTGGTCCATTGGAGTTCGCGCTGCTGGCCACAGCATGTTGTCATCTGCCTGCCAGGGTCGGAAGCGGTTGGCTGTACTGCTGATATGCAAGTGTTACGTCTTAATCTTGTGAGTACCTCATCACTTTGCAAATAAAGTTACCCCTTTTTATTTCACCATTGAGCGCTCCATTTGTATCTATATCTGTTCACTCTGCCTTTTGAATAACGGAGCAGCATAGTGGAAAGAGTCAAGGAGGAACAAGGGACCGTGAGAGTGTCTGTAGCTTCCAGGAAAGAGCGCAAGGATTTTTCTTTTGGTAACATGTACTTTCACTCTTCTCCCAGCAGGTGGAGACAATACTGGGAACAGGTCAGAGGGACACCTTCTTGTACCTCCTCCTTGTAATGTAGAAGATAATGGCGTCACACAGATTCCTCCAGGAATTTCTACCATTCCCTCCAATCATCAGGAAGCTTTTGGAAGGTCTGCTGGCAGAGCAAATGATTGGGGTAATTCTCAGGAATCTTCCAGTACGGCAGATACTGTAACAGGTGAAGGCAACAAGAAACATTCCTGTCTGTTTTGTGATAAATGTTTTACATCCTATCGGGACCTTGTTAAGCACCAAAGAAGTCATAAAGAGCTGCGGCCATTTTCATGTTCTGAGTGTGGGAAAAATTACCCTTTCAGTGCACATCTTGAAAGACACCTGAGAACACATGCACAAGAGCGTTCTTATTCATGCACAGAGTGTGGGAGAAAGTTTATTGGTTACTTAAGCCTTCAGAAGCACCAGAAAACACATACAGAAGAGTGTCCTTATTCATGCTCAGAGTGTGGGAAAAAATTCTCTTGTAATGCACACCTTCAGGCTCACCAGAGAACACACACAGGAGAGCGGCCCTATTCATGTTCAGAGTGTGGGAAAACATTCTCTTATCGCGCAAATCTTCAGATGCACCAGATGACACACACTGGTGAACGTCCTTATTCATGTTCAGAGTGTGGAAAAAAATGCAATAATAGCTCAAACCTTAAGAAACACCAGAGAATTCACACTGGAGAACGTCCTTATTCTTGTTCAGAGTGTGGGGGCAAATTTAATACTAGCTCAAACCTTAAGAGTCACCTTAGAACACACACAGGAGAGTGTCCTTTTTCATGTTTAGAGTGTGGGAAAAAATTCACTTCTAATTTATGCCTTCAGAGACACCAGAGAAAACACACAGAAGAGCATCTTTTTTCAGTTCAGAGTGCGGGAAATGTTTTGTCAAGAAAAGGAGTTTAGTTGCACATTGTAAAAATGTGAGCCTCTTAACTCCACTCACCCATCCCAGCTACAAAACAAAAAATTAGATTGGACCCCCATACTTTTCTCTAGTGAGTCAACCCTAATATTCTCAACCTATCTCTCCAGCATAGAAACAGCCTTCCAGCCCCCACACACATAATAACGGGGTCCAGCATAGAAACAGCCTCCCAGCCCCAACAAACGCAGAATAAAAGGGGGTCCAACATAGAAACAGCCTCCCAGCCCCCACACACAGAATAACAGGGGGTCCAGCATAGAGACAGCCTCCTTGCCCCCACACACAAAATAACAGGGGGTCCAGCATAGAAACAGCCTTCCAGCCCCCACACACAGAACAGGGGGTCCAGCATAGAAACAGCCTCTCAGCCCCCACACACAGGATAACAGGGGATCCAGCATAGAAATAGCCTCCCAGCCCCCACGCAGAGAATAACATGGGGTCCAGCATAAAAGGTTTTTCAGCCCACATAAATGAGTTCTCACCCACAAATAGTCATCCAGCTCCTTAACACAGCTTGAAAGCTGTGCTTCTAAAATGTTTTTCTCTAGTGTTTCTACTCTCGTATCTCAGTATTGTCCTTTTGCATTCCTTATCTTTCCCGTGCAGAACTTAGCAGCTCTTCAGCACACACACTGAGTGAGAGAATGCAGTCCAACCATTAGTCACTCTAGGCTAGAAACAGTAGGAGCCATCTCTGGACCCTTTTACACCAGCATAGTGCGGTGCGGTATTTTTACTGCACCCCTCCGCCGGTCAATGAAAGTCTATGAAGACTTTCATGCTTCCACGGTACGGCACGGAAGTGATGTTTTCACTGCCTCCCCTGACGCAGGTACAAAACTACGATAATGATGTGTCGAATTGCGTCAATCTGCGTCATCCCGGAAGTCATGTTAGTTTATGTCGATGCGTGGATTTAAAAAAAAAATGACCAACGCAATGTTGTGGTGCGGAAGCGTATTTTAACACTACAGTTCCGCATACCGAAGCAGGAAGTGACGCAAGTGCATGTCACTTCCTGCTTGCCCGGTGGCCAGACAGGGAACACTACGCCATTGTGCAGTGTTCCCTAAAGGCCTGTTTTTGACGGTGTGATGCACCGCATCGTCAACGCCGGTTTGCAGTGTGAAACCAGCCTCAGTGTCTTTCAATTTGAAGTATATTGCAGTGTTATTCTCTCAATTTCAGACATGTTAAAGGAAACTTGAGCCCACGAAAAACAAAGAATCAATACTTACCCAGGGCTTCCTCTAGCCCCATAAGCAGCACGCATGCGTCCATCGCCGTCCTCCTGTGGTCTGCCATTCAGCAGCAATCAGCCCCGGTAACTGCGCATGGGCAGAAGACCACAACTGGCGCAACTGAGCGAGTTATCGGGGCTCATTGCTGCCGATCGGCAGACCACGGAAGGACGACAAGGGACTCACATGTGTTTATGGGGATGGAGGAAGCCCCGGGTAAGTTATCAATTCTTTGTTTTTCCTGAGCTCTGGTACACTTTAACCACAGTCCAGTATTAGTACAGTAACACTGTAAGGCTGATGATGACCAGAGAACTGCAGAGATGAGGCAGGAAAACCACTGCAGTTTTAGTCGTTTGCTGTTACATTCCTCCCTGTGGGGGTCTTACAGCAGCAGAAATTAGGAGCTTGTCACAGGGCTGGGGTCAGTATTGAAGTATATTTATTTAGCAAGATGGGCTTTAGGCAGGAGGGTCTTGCTGTACCTTGTATGTGAGGAGCTTCATCAGATCTAATGTCTTCAGTGTACAGTGCAGGTTATTCCTTATTTCCTGCAGAGGTTGTGTTTCCCTCATTGTTGTCCTCTTTTCTCCTTACTGTAAGCTGTATTATAGTAGTATTTATATCATATTGCTTTGTCGCGCTTCTAAATAAAAAAAAAGAAAAAAATCCCACAAAAACCCACAAAATAATATCTGTGTTGTACTTTTGCACCTGAATGTTGTAATTGATTTGTATGTTGGATCCGCCCCCAGCCACGCCCTGCAGAGAAATATCCATCACGCAGAGCACAAGTGAGGCGGAGCAGAACCACTGGGGGAGGAGGGAGTAGGAGGGGCTTCAGCGGGTAATTTCTGCACACAGATACAGCTGGCCAGGAATGTGACAGGCTGGTGTGTTTGTATCAGTCACTGCCACTCGGACAAGAAGGCACCAAGGTTTACACACTTGCCAATGAATGACTGCTGACAGCAATTCACCTCACACAACAATACTTACAGCTCTAAGGTAGCTTTCTTCTGTAGAGGCAGAATTCCTTCCTTTTCCTGCTAGAAGGCGTTAGTGATAAGATCTTCTATGTACTGTATAAAAAATACTAATGCCAATGGTTATTATAATACACAAAATAAATAAATGAAAATTGAAATGTAATTTTTAGCAGACATACTCTAAGGCTATTCAAGGCTAACAGCTATCTCTCCATCTTCCAACAAACCATCAGCGATTATTGGCAGCGACTCACAGCGACCCTTCCAACACTGAACTGGACTTTGCTAAAATAACTGGATGTTTCTGGAGTATGTATGTTGAAAATTTTCCATTTCAGTTTTCCACACAGGTCACAAAGGCAGGGCCTTGGGCGGCAGGAGAGCGGGGTCCGTGCTGCAGTCGGCTGCAGATCAGCTTTTGTTCCGAAACTTCCTGCCTGCACTGTCCTCCTTCTCCAGTCTGTCATGCACACTCAGCTTTCCACCCCTCCCATCCTTTGTGATGCCGAGGGGAGGGGCTAAAGTTGACCAGAGCAGACCCAGGAGATGCGAAGGAGGAGGAAGACCGCAAGAGCGGCATCTTTGCAGATGGCAGGATTTAGGAGGAGAAAAAAAACAGACACTTACCTTGGGAGGTGGAAGTCTCTGGATTCTTAAGAGGCTAACCCCCCCCCCCCAAGCAGGGGGGCCCAGAAGTGTGGATGCATTGTGTATGTGCAGTAGCATGACCTGCTTGGGCTTCGGTTGAGAAAGCCGAGCCCGATCAGGTCCATGCCACCATGCAGGTGCATACGCTTTATGCATGCACAGTAGCATGAATCCATTTCCTCCAGAGCCCTAACCAGGTCTGTATTTGTGCGTATGCGCGAGTTGTAGACAAGCACATTTTTAGAACAGGTCGGTGGTGGAAGGGGATGGGGGAAGCCTCTGGAGGATCACCCTGGACTCTGACCTCTCCTTCAGCCACCATGTTACCAGAGCCTGCAACTTCCACATCCGCAACATCTCCAAAATCCGCCCTTTCTGACCCCTGACACTACCAAGCTCTTCATCCATGCCCTGATCATCTCCCGCCTTGACTATTGCAACACCCTTCTGTTGGGCCTCCACTTAAACTGTATTGCAGCATACATTTGAAATGGGCACCGGTAGACTTGGGCGCAGGATACAGCCGGTATATGGCTGATCCTGCTTCTGCACAAGTCCGGGCCGTATTAATTACTATTCCCCCTCCAGGCCGCCATGGATACTGGGGAATGATATAATTCGGCAATTGCTGGAGGCTGAATTATTGTGTTTTTTAAGCAACCTCGGCTCTGTCTTATGATGGCGCCGCGGTTACTCACTGAGCGGCACTATAGATGTGATTCCTGTATAGTCTATGGTGGCACCGGCTGCACCCAAATCTAGCAGCACCGAAAAGCACTGCTCCGGTATTGCACCCCTTTAATTGGTCATGAATGTGGCAACTATACTTATCCATTCTTCCCACCGCTCTGATTCCACTCTCCCCCCCCACACACACACACACACACACTGCAAAGCCCTACGCTAGCTCCCCCTCTGTTTCAAGATTAGTTTCAAGATTCTGAGCCTTTACATTCAAATCTGTGCACAGTATCTGCCCAACCTACACCTCTGAGCTCATTCACAGATATATACCTGCCCGCCCCTCCTGTCCTCCAATGACCTCCGCCTGACTTCTCCTGCACATTTCTCACTCCCATGCACGCCTGCAGGATTTCTCAAGACCCACCCCCACCCTATGGAACTCCCTCGCCCCTTCCTTCAGCACCTTCAAGCAACCCTCAAAATCCACCCTTTATAAAATTGTCGCCTTATAAGACACATTTTTTCACCCCCAAAGGTGGGGGAAAAAAGTCCCTGAGATTTTTTGATCAATTGCAAAAATATTTGCATACGCCTATGCGTTTTTGCGTTTGCGATCCTGTATGTGTTTACGCGATAACAACACGAAAATGCATAGAAAAAGGGGCATTCTTGGTGCATCTTATAAGGCAAAAAATATGGTATTCTGCAGCCTTATGTAGTGTGTCCCTCCCCTTTAGATTGTAAGCCTTTGGCAGAGTCTCCCACTTCCCCCTTAGTGTGTCCTTCTTGACACCCTTCCCATGGACTATCACAGACTTGAATTGCTGGGTCTCTGTAAAATCGCATGATCGTTTATCTTATAGCATGTTTGCGTGTATAAGCTTGTGCTATGTTATATATTGTATAACCTTGTGCAACCTCTCTGTCTGACACCCCTTGTTAACATTGTATGTATCCCTATTTATTGCCCAGCGCAATTTATTGTTGGCGCTCTATAACTACAATAAATAATAATTATTATTTGTTTGTTGTTTGATCCACAATGAGCCTGCAGGTCATCATCTTTACTGCTGGCAGACAAGAAGAAAACCAACCAGCACTAACTGCCATTATCTATAAATGCACCTACTAACCATGCGTTAATTACTATTCCCCCTTCAGGTCCACGTGGATGGTGGAGAATTATGTAATTCAGCTTCCCCCTTCAGGTCCACGTGGATGGTGGGGAATGATGTAATGGCGGCCGAATTGCAGTGTTTTAAAAGTAACTTCAGCGCTGTCTTCTGATAGTGCCAAAGTTACTCTCTGTGCGCTGCTATAGCCATAATTCGTATTACAGTCTATGGTGGCGCCGACTGCGCCCAAAGGGAAAAACTACGAATTTTAAAAGGATCGCCTCCAGTAGGAGGACCATTAAACACCCAGGCTTGTAACATAGTGACCCCCAAGAATCCCCTGAGGACCTCTGTCATAAAATTTTGGCTAATTTTCTTTTCTGAAAGCTTAGTGGAGTCTACTATGGCAACGACAGCTGAGAGAGACAGTTGGCCCAACCCAATTCAAGACAAGACAAATAACATTTATATCACGCTTTTCTCCTGGCGGACTCAAAGCTCCAGAGCTGCAGCCACTAGGACGTGCTCTATAGGCAGTAGCCATGTTAGGGAGACTTGCCTAAGGTCTCCTACTGAATAGGTACAAGCTTACTGAACAGGCAGAGCCGAGATGGGAACCCTGGTCTCCTGTGTCAGAGGCAGAGCCCTTAACCATTACACTATCCAGCCTGTATTTTTAATTCACCTTTTCTTCTAGGACCAGTGGTGTAGCAATAGGGGATGCAGAGGTTGCGATTGCACTGGGGCCCTTGGGCTAGGGGGGCCCCAAGGGGACATCCCTCGACTGCAGTATTAGCTCTTTATTGGTCCACTGCTGGTAATAATCACTTCTATAGACGTTTTGAATAGTAGTAATCATTAACAAACTGTTCCCCACCCCCTTCTTGCACCTCTGACACTGTAATTGACATTGGCAGGTTTTGGTGCGCCGTATCAATTGTTACCTATAGAGTGTTTGGGGGGCCCAATGTAAAACTTGCACTGGGGCCCATAGCTCCTTAGCTACGCCACTACCCAGGATCTACGTGATATTTTCACTTCTTATAAATGAGAAGTTAGGAGTCAGTATGATGCCATTTATTGATTCAAAACCAGACGCGTATCTTTAAAGGTGCAGGCACGGCACATGCCCCAGACGCCTTCCCTCTTTAAACAACAGCGGGGGCGCAGTGCTGCTGGCAGCATTCCTGAGTCTGAGGGAGTAACAATCACTAAGCAGCCTGGCCATCTCATCTTTGTCATATATCTACATTAGAAGCTATTGAGAGTTGAGCTCTAAACTTTTTCCTCTTTCCCTGTCCTGGAAGCCCCCCCCCCCTCCTGTGCTCCCCCTACCACAGATCATGTCTCAGTACCCTGAGATAGCGGCAGATGCTTCTGGTCTGGAAGTTACAGGATCTCCCATTCATTCCCTTCTCTGTCATTCACACATTCCTCAGCCTTATCTCAGTGTGCTGCTTACTTACTTTTATTTATGACACTCTCTGCACTTTAACCATTACCCTGCTGGCATATCTGTGGCCAGCTCTTCTCTCTTGTACACAGTCTATCTCAAATGTCAAAATACACTTTATTTCTAGCTCAGTATCTAAGTACTGATATGTAAGGTAATCAGGCTCAGAGGCATATCTAGTGGGGTACAGGCATGGCTTGTGCCATGGGCGCCACATAACCATGGGCGCCATTCCTGCCCTTGTGCTGCGCCGCCATGCCTGCCCTTGTGCATTCCCGTCACTTAGACCTCAGATCAGATTAATTCTGTTATCTGGGGAACATGGCTACTTCATTTATGTATGTTGGGCGCACTTGGGTTAGAGCTGGAGAAGAGGACAGAAAGGAAATAAGATGAGATATTTCCAAACAAGTAACTTCAGCAATATCTTGAGCCAAAAAACACAGGCAACCATAACACATGAAAGGATGCTGTCTTTAAAGGGGAAGGGGGCTCTGACCGGGGGTGGGGCGCAATCTCAATGTTTGCCTTAGGCACTATATTGCCCAGATACGCCCCTGGTCAGGCTTTTGTGATGTTATAATCATCACTGCAAATGTTTCATTGTTTTCATTCATAGGAGAGTGGTGGCTGCCATATTTATTTCCTTTTAAACAATACCAGTTGCCTGGCAGACCTGCTGATCTTTCTGGTTACTAGGGTCTAAATCACATTCCTGAAGCAAGTATGCAGCTAACCTTGTCAGATTTGTCATAGATATTGGATCTGCATGCTTGTTCAGGGTCTATGGTTTAAGGCCTAGGGTGCACACAGGACTCCGAAGGAGCTAGGTTCACACCATTGCGAAACGTTCTTAAGGCCGTGCACCCTCTGGCGCCCACAGTCATTTCCTCCACCCCAGCAGGATTGTATAACGATAAGTACATTGCATTGTAAATGCTAAGCTTCAGCACTAATACTGCACTTTATGTTTATGATTGCACACCTGCAAGTTTTATATTAAAGCTACAGTGTCAGACATCCCTTTTCTCTTGTGATTCAAGCATTACTCTGGACTGTTCTTGAGCACGTAGCTGCCTGCTGAGGTCTATTCATTAGCAGCATCACTTTGGAATTTCCTTTGTGTCACAGCAGTGAATCTGAGTGCCTGCCTTATTCCTCTGTACACTTTTTATGCTTCTGTAAAGGATCCAGAGAGCAGGTTAGTTGAAAGATAGTCTGCATGGTCTCAGAACCTGATCTGGTGTAAGAGCCATTGTAATGGCACACCTGTAACAACACCCTAAACAATTCAGTACGAGGCATAAAAGTTTGAATGGAGGGGATTTTCCTGTTGATAGTAAGGGCCCTTTTACACTTAATGCGTTGATATGCGTTAGTGTGCGTTAGTACGCATCGGAACACGTTTTTCCATAGAAGAGCATTGTGAAAAAGATTTCAGTTAAAGAGAAACTCCGACCAAGAAATTAACTTTATCCCAATCAGTAGCTGATACCCCCTTTTACATGAGAAATCTATTCCTTTTCACAAACAGAGCATCAGGGGGCGCTGTATGACTGATATTGTGGTGAAAACCCTCCCACAAGTAACAAGATAAGTACGTACTCTTGGCAGTTTCCTGTCTTTGAACCTTGCTGCATTGTGGGAAATAGCTGTTTACAGCTGTTTCCAACTGCCAAAAAAACATACAGCAGCTACATCACCTGCCAAGTGCCAACAGTAAAAATGTTCACTGGAGTTTCTCTTGAAAATGCGTTAAGTGGGAACTGTACAATAGGAAAACATGGGCATTACTTTGAAAATCAGTTTTCTTTCCGTTATAACTGAGAGCAACTGATCAAGTGTAAAAGGGGCCTATGGGAGCCAAGTGTGTTAATCCATTGACCAGTCACCACTGAAAGGTCAGGGGGGACATCAGTGTTAGGGCATTTCAATTGAATGTCATACTTGTATCTTGACTTCTGCCAGACAAAGAGTGTGTGTTATGTTTTGGGGATGATATTGTTATAGAGGGGGAAAGAGTGTGCAAGGCCCATAATGAACCTTTCACCATGAAAGCGCAGCCACCTGGAAGGATTACAGGCGGATGAGGAACGGTCACTGACCAAACAACATAGATATATCAAGAAACATTGACATAAATACTCAATATGCACAAAATAAAATAACAACAAAACATAAGCATTAAAGAATGGACGGGCGCCTGCATATCTCGTATCTTACCTCGTGGTTGGTTACACTACCATATGATGGACTAGTGTGGAAGAATAAGTCTAAAGGTAACCATACATCCTGTGATGATGGGCAGATTCGACCAAGAGACAAATCTCTCTGATTGAATCTGATTAGAGAGAGATCTGTTGGCTGCCCATACACCGCAGGCCAATTTCCAATCAATATCTTGCTGAAATTGATCTGGAATTGACCTTGTGATGCCGCATCTGCTGCCTCACCGGCCCGATGCTGCCCCCCCCCCCATCCAATGTGGTCCCCCCCAGTGCACTAAACTTTACCTGTCTGTGTCCGCCGCTGGCTCCATCCTCCATCCATACACGTGCCCCACGTGGTTGCTGGAGTAACGTGGCCGCATGCATGCCCACGTGTCCAGCGGCAACCATGTGGGGCACAGGTATGGACGGAGGACAACAGAGTCCGGAGCCAGGGGCGGACAAGGACAGGTGAAATATAGTGCAATGCCCCCTATTGCACTATATTTGCACTATATTTCACATTGGACTCTAAGGGGGGGGGGGGCAGCATCTGGGGTTTCATCGCTTTTGTCGCTCATCCTGATATTTCTCGCCTTTACCGACGCACACCCGATCGACCATGATGGCCCTACATCTTGCAGCATGGTGGATCAACATGCTCGGCCTTAAATTTGTCGCATCGTCGATTGGGCATGCACTTGGTGGCACCAATTTTCATCTGATTAGATATAAATTATCGAATTGGCTGGTCTATCGGTCGCCAAGTCGATAGATGTATGGGCACCTTAAGTCTGCCTTTGTACTCAGACCAGCAGTGGGGAAGGGAAAATGAAAAAAGTGCACTAATCCATCTAATCCAAATTATCTAAGTGGGAAAGTCCTATCTACAGAGCAGACCATCTCCTAATGAGCTGGGCCATGATATCACTATCTTCATCCCAAACTCTAGTGTCTCTCTGAGGAATCAAGAAAAAAACACATATATTCAGGCACGTCGCCTCTAGTTAGGACAACTAGATACATTATTAAGGAAAGGGATGTTCTGAAGGGGGTGTGGCCAGAAAAATAGCAAAAAGCTAGGATGAAGTATTCACACAACAAAAGTTATATGACTGCAAATGCCAAACTGAACAGGTGGGTTTTCAGTCTGGATTTAAACACGTCCAGGGATGGAGCTGCCCTGATATGTTGAGGTAAGGAGTTCCAAAACATAGGGGCAGCATGACGGAAGGCTCTGGGACCAAAGGTTTCCAAGTGGACTCTGGGTATGACTAGATTATTAGAACCTGTGGATCTGAGAATGTAGCTACGCAGCTGCAACATTTCTTTCATGTAACCAGGGCCCAGATTATTCAGTGATTTAAATGTCAGTAGGCCGATCTTGAATAGGACCCTCCATTCTATAGGTAGCCAGTGAAGGGAGTGCAGGACTGGCGTTATGTGGCAGTGACGGGGTTGGTTGGTTAGCAGTCTGGCAGCAGTACTCTGTATCAGCTGTAGGCGGTACAAGTCCTTTTTTGGAAGGCCAGTGTATAGAGCATTGCAGTAGTCCAGTCGGGAGGTAATGAAGGCATGAACTAAAGTTGGTAGATCTTCTGCTGGGATGAGGTGCTTGATTTTTGCGATGTTCTTAAGGTGAAAATAGGATGATTTCACCACAGCAGAGATGTGAGTTCTGAAGTTTAAATCTGCATCAATTAGAACTCCCAGGCTACGCACATGATCAGAGCTGCGTAGATCCGTGCCTCCTATTCCCAGTGGTGAAGACTGCAAGTTAAGTTGTTTTGTTATCATGCTCTGCCCTCCGATCAGAAGGACTTCAGTTTTGTCTGCATTTAGTTTCAGCCAGTTGTCACTCATCCATTGCTGTAGTTCATGTAAGCAGGCATTTATAGGTAGAGTTGGGTCTGTCACACCAGGCTTGAAGGAAAGATATAGTTGGGTGTCGTCCGCATAGCAGTGGTATGTCAGGCCATGTTTTTGGATTAGTTTTCCAAGCGGTAACATGTAAATCGTGAAAAGCAGGGGAGAGAGGATTGAGCCCTGGGGCACCTCAAACTTAAGTGGTACAGGGGTGGACAGGAAGGGACCCATAGACACTTTTTGGGTTCTGCCACTCAAGAAGGATTGGAACCACTGAAGAACTATGCCATCAATGCCACAGTATTCCTTTAGCCTGTTTATCAAGATGTCATGGTCAACTGTATCAAAGGCTGCAGAAAGGTTTAGCAGTATCAGGATGGAGCACTCTCCTCTGTCTCTTGCCATTAGCAGGTGGTTGCATATTTGGATGAGGGCAGTTTCAGTGCTGTGGTGTTTCCTGAAGCCAGACTGGAATGGGTCATAACTGTTGTTTTGTAAGATTTTGGCTTCTAGCTGGAGGTATACAGCTTTTTTTCTATTAGCTTACCCAGAAAGGGAAGGTTAGAGATAGGTCTGTAGCTGTTCATTGCATCTGGGTCCAGGGAGGGTTTTTTTTGAGGAGAAGCTTGATGATTGCTTCCTTCAGTAAACCAGGCAATATCCCTGATTGTAAGGAACAGTTAACAATTATGAGGAATACCAGTACAAACAGGTCGGGGCAGTCCAACATGAACTGTGTTGGGTCAGGATCCAGGTCACAGGTAGTTAGGCGGACGTGAAGGAGGATGCTTGATGTGACTTCTTCATCAATTTCTTTAAAGTTTGACCAAGGTGTTACGTTGTCTCTGCTAATGGTCTTCAGCGCTATATTAGGCTCAGATGCTGTAAGTTGGATGGCGGACCTTATAGCGGAGACTTTGTCTGTGAAGAAATGGGCAAATTGGTCACAGAGGTCCTTGGAAGACTTGATATTAAGTTTTTGACATGCCGGGTTGCAGAGTTTTTCCACTGTGTGGAACAGTTGGGCTTCATTTGTTAACTGCAATCTCTTGTGATAGAAAGGGTGATTTTTTTTTCCCATATCTATGCACACCATGCACATACACCAGCATAAGCTGTGTGCATGCTGACAAAAAACACAGACAGGGGAAGGATGGAGTGCACTGGATTAAAACCCTGGCCACAGGGGTCAGTAACAAGAAAAAAACACATATATCCAGGCACATCGCCTCTAGTTAGGACAATTAAATAAGTTATTAAAGAAAGGGAGGTACTGAAGGGGGTGTGGCCAGAAAAATAGCAAAAAACAATTAACCTTTCGCACACTCACATGCCTCTACGGTATCTGGCCACCCTTTTCAGCGTATGCGCGGCTTGGACGCCCACAGCCACATCGGGCTCCTGCAGCCCAGTCACATGAGCGTGGCGGGGCCGTACATGCACAGGAGCACACAACTGGCTAGATTGCCGGAGAGGATTAGAAGATAAAGGAGTGACCAGAGGGGACATCGAAAGAACCCCCGAACCTCATGAGGCTGGAGGAAGCCTCAGGTACAGCAAGTATAAATACACCCCTGATGGGTGCGATTGACTAAAGTAGGAATATTGCAACTTCTTCAACAACTAATATTCTGTCCAGTAGGTGGCAGTGCAGCAAAAGAAAGGTAAAGTTATAGGAAAACCTGCTGTGATTAGTAGTCCCACTGAGCATGAACAAGAGGCGGAATGATGTAAGGGGTAGAGGGTTAAGGGATGCCCAGTGATGGCAGGAAGTCCCCAAATTCACTGTGGTATGGGCAAAGTACTAAATAGCTAACGGAAGCACAGGGGACACTTTCATCGGCCTTAACCACCCTGGCGTTCTATTAAGATCGCCAGAGCGGCTGCGGGAGGGTTTTTTTTTTAAATAAAAAAAAAACTATTTAATGCAGCCAACTGAAAGTTGGCTGCATGAAAGCCCACTAGAGGGCACTCCGGAGGCGTTCTTCCGATCGCCTCCGGCGCCCAGAATAAACAAGGAAGGCCGCAATGAGCGGCCTTCCTTGTTTTGCTTACATCGTCGCCATAGCGACGAGCGGAGTGACGTCATGGACGTCAGCCGACGTCCTGACGCCAGCCGCCTCCGATCCAGCCCTTAGCGCTGGCCGGAACTTTTTGTTCCGGCTACGCTGGGCTCAGGCGGCTGGGGGGACCCTCTTTCGCCGCTGCTCGCGGCGGATCGCCGCAGAGCGGCGGCGATCAGGCAGCACACGCGGCTGGCAAAGTGCCGGCTGCGTGTGCTGCTCTTTATTTGATGAAAATCGGCCCAGCAGGGCCTGAGCGGCAGCCTCCGGCGGTGATGGACGAGCTGAGCTCGTCCATACCGCCCGGCTGGTTAATGGACATTGCTTATGACTTCAGTTTCACGGACAGGTATCGGTGAGAAAGTAGCGATCCTCGGCAGCAGAGGTCAGAACTTGGCAAAGTTCAGCTCCAATTCTGGTAAGAAATAAGACAGTTTGAATATAGGCAGGACTGGATTTAGGGCAAGGCCACTTAGGCCATGGCCTAAAGTACCACAGGAGCAAGGGCGGGTGGGGCCCCCTTGGTCCCCGAACCCCATGCAGGTCAGATGATCGGGAGCTGGCAGATGGCAGCAGAGAGTGTTTTGCTGTGAAGCAGCATCTGGAAGCAGGAAAAAATTAAAAATGCTCCTGCACACGGTTTTTGTGAGCGAACAGGGAGGGTTCTTTGCTAATTTGCAGCACTTGCGGTTGGGGAGAGCGAGGAGGAAGGGCCCCCAAAGCCTCTGGGCCCCCCAGCGATGGCAAGGGTTGCAGGGTGATTGCTACGCCCATGCAGCTGATGGAGATGGAGGGGAAGAGGAGAAGAGTTGAAGTGAGGGAATAAGGGAGTCATATGGCTACTTATAATTGAGGGGAAGGGGGGTTCATCAAGCTACCTATACTAGATGGAAGTGGGGAGGGGTCATCTGACTACCTATATAGGAGGGAAGGGGGAGGGGTCATCTCTCTACCTATACTGAAGGGGGCAGCTGTTGACCATGGCCTTGGGTGGTAAAGAATACAAATTCGGTCCTGTATATAGGACATCTGTGACCAGCTTTTGCACATCATCCCAGGCAGCCAGTAAACTCAGTAAAGATCAGGAGAGAGGGATAGGTCTTCAGTCTTCAGTGCAACATGCAGCAAACATCACTAAAGTTACAAGATCGGCACACAAGACAGGAAAAAACAGTGCAGGAAATTTGGGCGCATCAGGCGGCGCCATACACCGTAAGGTGAATTACAGCTATACTGGCGCTCAGTCAGTAATTTGTGCACCGTCAAAAGGCTGAGCTAAAATTACTATAAAAACAGCAGAAATAGCTGGAAGCCAAATTGCATCTTACCCCAGAGTCCAAGGCGGTCTGGAGGGGGAATAGTCATTAACATAGCCAGGACTTCAGTTGTGGCTCTTTTTCAAGCTGTTTCCATTTGCATTATAAAATTTCCCAACTCTCTACAAACTTGGATGTATTAGTCATGCAAAGTGTGCCTATGGCACATTAATATTACTCTGCTGAATTAATCAAGCATCAGCATGTATACAGCTGTTTCTGGCTGGTTGGTCCTCATCAGTGGAAAGCATGGATAAATACTGCTCTATTATTAATTCGCACGATTAAGTGGAATAATGAGATAGGCAGCAGACAGCAGTTATGATACTAACCATAAAATGATGCAAGAACCTACAAGAATCAGATAGAAGCCGCAGTTCCCATATTGTCCACAAGATGGAGACCTGATATCACTTGTAACAAGAGACCGGAAGCTGTAGGAGCAGAGCAGGTCGCAGACAGACATTGCTGGGACTGGCGACGGAGGAGGTAATAATATAGTTTAATTTCCACTTACAGCCAGCTGAGCACTCGTCCTGTGTCTGCGTGACGTCACTGCCTGACCCAGGGAAATGTCTCCTGTACCTTATTATACTCACCCTAATGCGATTTCCTCCCCAGCAGCCAACCTGCACACAGCAATGAGAGCTTCTATTATTATTATCCCCCCCCCCCCCCCTTCTTATATACTCACCCTAATGTGATTTCCTTCCCAGGAGCCAATCTGCACCCAGCAATGGGGGGCTTCTATCACTATCCCCCCCACACTCCCTCCATGTGTCCCCCATCATCACTGCCTGACCCAGGGAAATGTCTCCTGTATCTCCTTATATACTCACCCTAATGTGATTTCCTTCCCAGGAGCAAATCTGCACCCAGCAATGGGGGCTTCTATCACTATTCCCCCCACACTCCTCCATGTGTCCTCCATCATCACTGTCTGAACCAGGGAAATGTCTCCCATATATCCTTATACACACACCCTAATGTGACCCTCTGGAGTCACCAGCCTGATGCCAGTAGTCTACTTGAGGGGACTTGCACAAACCTCCCAACATTTGAAAATGACAAAGAGGGACACATTGGGAGGGACAAAATGAGTCACAGGCTTTTTGTGGGGAAAGGTGGATGTGATTCAACAAGGTGCTGAAAGCATTCTTTAGAAATGTTGGCCCATATTGATAGGGTAGCATCTTGCAGTTGATGGAGATTTGTGGGATGCACATCCAGGACACGAAACTCCTGTTCCATCACATCCCAAAGATGCTCTATTGGGTTGAGATCTGGTGACTGTGGGGGCCATTTTAGTACAGTGAACTCATTGTCATGTTCAAGAAACCAATTTGAAATGATTGGAGCTTTGTGACATGGTGCATTATCCTGCAGGAAGTAGCCATCAGAGGATGGGTACATGGTGGTCATGAAGCAATGGACATGGTCAGAAACAATGCTCAGGTAGCCCATGGCCGTGGCATTTAAACAATGCCCAATTGACACTAAGGGGCCTAAAGTGTGCCAAGAAAACATCCCCCACACCATTACACCACCACCACCACCAGCCTGCACAGTGGTAACAAGGCATGATGGATCCATGTTCTCATTCTGTATACGTCAAATTCTGACTCTATTGAGACTACTCAGACCAGGCAATATTTTTCCAGTCTTCAACTGTCCAATTTTGGTTAGCTTGTGCAAATTGTAGCCTCTTTTTCCTATTTGTAGTGGAAATGAGTGGTACCTGGTTTGGTCTTCTGCTGTTGTAGCCCATCTGCCTCAAGGTTGTGCCTGTTGTGGCTTCACAAATGCTTTGCTGCATACCTCGGATGTAACAAGTGGTTATTTCCATCAACGTTGCTCTTCTATCAGCTTGAATCAGTCTGCCAATTCTCCTCTCACCTCTAGCATCAACAAGGCATTTTTGCCCACAGGACTGCTGCATACTGGATGTTTTTCTCTTTTCACACCATTCTTTGTAAACCCTAGAAATGGTTGTGCGTGAAAATCCCAGTAACTGAGCAGATTGTGAAATACTCAGACCGGCCCATCTGGCACCAACAACCATGTCACGCTCAAAATTGCTTAAATCGCCTTTCTTTCCCATTCTGACATTCAGTTTGGAGTTCAGGAGATTGTCTTGACCAGGACCACACCCCTAAATGCATTGAAGCAACTGCCATGTGATTGGTTGATGAGATAATTGCATTAATGAGAAATTGAACAGATGTTCCTAATAATCCTTTAGGTGAGTGTATGTATAATATGTGTGAAGAATAAGTGGTAACTGTACTATTATGTGTTTCAGGATCAGTGGTGCTCTCACGAATGGCCGTGATCACGGGTACGCGTGATTCACGGCCATTTTTCCGCATCACGAAGGCCGTGATCCGGATGCCGTGATCCGCATGGATCACGACATCGCATCAAATCCGGATCACGGCATGCGTACAAAAAGACGGGTCACGACCCGTAATCACGGCCTTGATGCGGCCGTGATACGGATTTTTCCCAATACATGTCACTGGGCCAATCAGAGGCCCCTGACGCAGGCTAGAGCGACCAATCACAGGAGGGGAGGCTACATGCGGATTTTTATGTCCGCATTGCCTACTGATACGCATGCGCATGCGCAGTTAGTCAGTACGGGTACCCACTCATACGCATTGAACAATACGACACGAACATACATGCGGATTTTTATGTCCGCATTAACTACTGATACGCTTGCGCATGCGCAATCTCAGATATTCAACACGTACATTTGTACGCATGGCGGCATGGCGATACGCATGAAGCATTACGGGTTACGACTGCCCACGACACGACATTGCGGATTTCGACAATGCTGAACACGGGTCGAGCCGGTTGCGGAAAAAAATACGGCACGCGATCACGGGTAGATACGGATGCGGCTCCAATAATCACGGCCGCAAGCGGATCCGTGATTGGGGGGTATCCGAGCATCACTGTTCAGGATGTCCCTCTCTATTGGGACTTCTCTTCTGCATCTCCACATCAGGGTAGAAAAGTGTGCAGCTTCCTGAGCTATGATTTGTTCACCTATTCTTTATTATCCCTCTATAGGGAAATGTGTTTCCAATAAATTGCATGACCACATCCCTGAGGATGGAGGACTGGAGTCACATGACTGAGAAGATATTAGACTTCACCTTGGAGATCATCTACCTGGTGACTGGAGAGGTGAGGAGGATTCTGGGAGTGTCACATGACATTCTTATCACTATTAAATAAGGTACAGCTCACTGGAGAGGTCTGGGAATGTACATGGTGATTGATATTGTACATGTTTGCACAGAATTATAAAGTAATAAAGGAGACATCTAGAGAACCACTGACACCCAGCAGCCAACGCCATGGACCATCCCCCATTACAGAGTGGCCATCCCACTCCTTGATATCTGAGAGGGACAATGTGAAGAAGATTGTAGAAGTCATCAACAAGATGATGGAGCTGCTGACAGGAGAGGTGAGCAGTGCTGGGAATTATGGGACATTATTCAGTAACAGCAATGCATGTGCTTGTATGGTAACTGTATCATTGTATGTGTGTCAGATTTCTATAAGGTGTCAGAATGTCTCTATTTCTCCATGCAGGAGAGGCAATACTTAGGACTCAAGGACATCATGATGCAGAATCAGCCACCCCTAACATCACCAGGTAAGAGGAGACTTTCACTTCTTGTAAAGAAGAGAGCAGTATGGAGGGTCCACCTAAATCACTCCCTCCCCCAATCATCTGAGAAATACATAGAAACAATGTATTCAGTGTGTTTGTTTCCTATGAATTGAGGAAAGCTAGTAAATAATAATAATAGAACGGCGTCTGTATGGCCACATTATTACTCTGTTCATGTCTGCCTGTGTGTACATCACATACATTATCCAGCATCTCCTGATAAGAATGGTATTGCCAGATGTCAGGACAGATCTGCAGGAAGAGCAGTTGAATGAGTTAGGAAACACATGGTGTCCTGTAGGTCTCACAGTGTATAAGGAGAACAGCGCCACCTCCTGAAGCAGCTCAGTAATTACCCTGGTGTATGCCTGTGTGTACCCTAGTCATAGGCTGATGCCCTGGCCATAGTGTAAGGTCTGTTTTCAGGGGAAGCCATTTATCCTACCAGTATGGCATTGGGATGTGGGGGAAACCACAATGCCTAAAGAAAACCTGTAGAAACACAGGAGAAGGTACTGTCATGAATGATACGGAAGTCGAGACGATTAGCGATTCTGTATTGTTCCGCAAAGCAGAGCAGAATGTCACTTTCTGTTTAAAGGTACAACAGATGTCTTTTCCTTCTCTGTTGAGTGAAAGTAAACCCATCACCCACACTGAATTAGAGTCCCTTTCCTGGCCAGTGACACAGAGGTGTGAAACCCTAGCCAGAATCCTGGTGTAATATATCAAAGGTTGTGTAGCTGGTCACCCTTAGATGATAATTAACACACCAAAAGGTCCTTTCCTCCAAGAGAAGCCAAAGGAAGTTAGCTCCACAGGGGTCCACGGAAGAGCTAGCCGCCCTGGCACTGCTTGGGGGCAGATTTAAATGCATGTGGTTTATGATTTCGGTCTGTTAAATGAAAACCGTGTATAGCACAGCTATGGAATTAATATAGTCCTATTCGTTAAAATCTGCCCAATGTGCTGATATAAAATTCATAACCATTACCCATCCGGTTATTGGTGTACGATCCTTCTCAGGGACAGGACATCCTGCTGCACTCATGCAAGATGTCATATTAATCGGTATTTTCTGCCAAGTATGAATCTGCTATCCACCTACATATGACATGTATAGTTTATGAGTTACAGTGGTTTGCAATTTAAGCTCAAAATCCTCCTAGGAGGAGGGGGACTGTCATTGGTGGGTAATTCAGAGGGGGCAGGCGGTGCCACAACCCGAGACAAGCTTCATCAAAAGCACATTGCCAGCAGGCGGACTTTAGTCCTCCAAAACCCATCTTCATGAGAGCCTGCTGCTGCTAACCAGAGGACCATGTGGTTAGCAGCCATCTTGGAACTGTAACATCTGCTTGGATTACAAAATATACCTAAAGGCCTATGATTCTGAAACCAAGGACTTTGCATTTCTTTTCCCAGAAGGAGATATCCCCATACAGACTGCATTTCGCCTAAATAAACCTTTTCACAATTATTCCCTTTTATTTTAAGCTTTGTGTGTATATGTTAATTAGTGTATGTAAATGTGTGTGATGCATTTTTGTTATTAAAGCGTTTAAAAATCGTTTTACGGTTATGACCTGTTCCTGCACATACACAATCGTACTTAATCCTCCTAAAACGTTACCATGTGTTCTAGAGTATCTTATATTTATAAGTATGCTTGAATCGGGCACAGATAGACAGATCTGGCACCAATCCCTGCATACAGCTAAGGGTTAACTTACAGTGTTTGCAGTGTGCTAATATATTTAGTCATGTGCTGACTCACATGTGGTGGCCAGTACTTGAATTGTACGTGTGTGATTAATCCTTTGGAGTCAGGACGCTCCTCTCGGCTAGTCGGTTCATAGATTTCTAATCCACATATGGGCATCAATGCGCAAAGCGACAGCAAGACAGAGTTTCTGACTCTGAGCGATTGACCCGATCAAGGACCGGCCCGTGTGGTTTATGACAGGTACGACCTCCAGGCTGGGAATGGCTCCCTGGAGTGTAATAATGGGAAGTGAGAATCCTGACTAGTATAGCACTGTGCTGCCCCAGCTGTCTAACCAGGAATGTGTCACAGCATTCAGTACTAGCAAGCTAGCATGCTGCATTTATTCAGGTGTATTCTGCTGACATTCCTTTGTATTACCCGGGAGGCAGTTACATTATTATGTGTGTAGCCAGTCAGGGAGAAGTGGGATAGGCAGGGCAGGATTTACCATAAGGCACTGTAGGCACGTTCCTACAGGCGCCTGATGATGCAAAGGTGGCTTACTACTACCCTCCCCAAGAGCCTCCCTCCCTCCTTCCCTATGCAGACTCTTGATGGGATTGTAAATGAGAGGTTACTCATCCAGCTCTCTGCATTCCACTGACCAGATCTCCCTTCAGTTGGGGGCACCTCTAGCTACTTAATACTGAGGGTACCCCTGGCTACATAATACTAAGTAAAACCTGTAGCTACCTATGGTGGCAAGACAAGAAGAGGAGCAGTGCTAGCTGGGCCAGCCAGCACACTTGTGGTGCGGTTCAGTAGGAGGTTTGTAGGTTCATGGAGGGTGAAGTCTAGGATGCCAGGACATCTGTGCCTATGGGGTCCTGTGATGTAAATCCAGGCCTGGGGATAGGCCAGGCACTATTTATTCATTCTGCTGCAGTGTAAGTGTCCTCTTACTATAATTCTACACTATATACATATCTTATACATGAACACATTTTCTTCCTTTTACACTGTCAGCTAGATTTACTTTACAACAAAATGCTCTAGATGCCCCATAATGTAATAATCACAAAGAAATAATCTATTCAGTCAGTGTGTGTGTTTCCCACAGATGGATCCAGTAACAAAATCCCACCAGAGAGATGTACGGGTCCTTTTCATTCCCAGGATTGTCCACAGGAAGATCACACCATCCCCCACCATTATCAGGTAGGTGGAACCGAGGGTGTAAAATGCTTAAGTGACTGTATAAAGCAAACCTGTGAGTAAAAGAAAGTTAAAAGTTAGATACTTACCTAAGTAGGTGGGAAGCCATGGAGTTTTCAGTATGCTGCACAATATGGCAGCACTCGTACTTGGACCAGAGCATGCCCACAGAGAAGCAGAGGGCCCCGGGCAGCAGCAATGGGATCAGGAAGGACCAGGGAAGCCTCTGGACCAGAGGCTTCCCTGGTCCTTCCTGATCCCATTGCTGCTGCCCGGGGCCCTCTGCTTCTCTGTGGGCATGCTCTGGTCCAAGTACGAGTGCTGCCATATTGTGCAGCATACTGCAAACTCCATGGATGCAGAGTAGCATATAATCACTTGTGCTAGGAGGAAAAGGCCATGCATGACTGGCTTCATTCTACTGGGCATGTGTGAAGTGTTCTCGAGCATGTGCAGTACAGCCACGCTTATACATGCAAGGGGGTGTGGCCATGAGAACATTTTCAAAATTTTCTGTAAAAAAAATGCTCAGAGGGACCCTGTGCTGAAGTGGAGGGCTCAGTGAGGATTGGGAAAGCCTCTGGACTAGCCACAGGTTTCCCACTACTGATGTAAGTATCTGTCTTATAACTTTTATGTCACTTAAGTTTACACTTACACAGGTATGCTTTAAAAACGTCATTCTGTGTGTTTTGTGGCTTTAGTGTGAAGAACAGATTGCTGTAAAACTTGAGGAAGAAAAAGAGACGTATGTGAGGAGTGATCAGCAGTCTATGGAGGAGGGTGACATGATGAGGACCATTAAAGAGGAAGAAGAAGAGACATATGTGAGGAGTGATCAGCAGTCTATGGAGGAGGGCGACATGATGAGGACCATTAAAGAGGAAGAAGAGACATATGTGAGGAGTGATCAGCAGTCTATGGAGGAGGGCGACATGATGAGGACAATTAAAGAGGAAGAAGAGACATATGTGAGGAGTGATCAGCAGTCTATGGAGGAGGGCGACATGATGAGGACAATTAAAGAGGAAGAAGAGATGTGTGTGAAGAGTAATCAGCTGTCCCTGGAGAAGAATGACTTGACAAATAAATTAGAAAAATTGTCTGTAGATATCTGCACAGGTAAGTTATGAAAGGCCTATCTCCATTCCATTTGGGTTTGAGACCAACATGCATAACACAAGAATGCAAGTCAGTGAGGCCCCTTTCAGACTGCATATTGGTGGCTAGAGACAGGCCTTCAGGGAATACAGCGTTACTATGCGGTATTCCCCATCTTGCATCTGGCCAAACAGGAAGAGATGCTCACTTCCTGCCGGCCAAGCAATGAGGTGCACGGAAGCGTATTGCAAAAAATAAGTTTATGCACAACGTCTAAACCTGTTGCGGGTATTCACACTGACACGTGTCGCCATAGACTTACATGAATTCTGGTCTGATGCAGATTGATGCAGGTACGCGCTGTAACATAGTTTTGGAAGCGCGTCAGATTGAGGACTTCCGGTGCACCGCGACACAGGTTATGTGATTTTCCCCATAGACTTTAATTGTCCTGCAGTAGCAGTGTGGCAATTTGACGCACCGCCAAACACAGCTGACATAGCACAGCTGACACACCATTGCATTCCAGCGGATGTGGAGGTGTGTTTAGCTTCTAAGGGCAACAATGGTTGATTTGCATATTTCAGCAGTGATGCACTGGGAGACATCTCAAGCTCACTCCAATCTGATTTATTGCAAATACTTTCTGTTTTAAGAAAGCAAATTTTTGTTTTCCATAGCATTTTAGTAAGGGGGCTTTTTGGACCATTGTAGCCCCTTACACACTCCAATGAGTTCTGGTTCACCATGAGCTTGCTGGTTAGTCTGTCCATCTAAAGGGAAACTTTAGACTCTGGCCTGGTGTGTGTAAGCTAGAGGGGAACTCCGTCAGTTATGCATGTCAACCATGACAGAGGGAGTCATTACTTTTGTGCTGTATGAGCCGGGCCAATTACAACTTTGATTTGATATGTAGTGAGGCCTCTGACATCAGCAGGTAACATGTACTTTCACTCTTCTCCCAGCAGATGGAGACAATACTGGGAACAGGTCAGAGGGACACCTTCTTGTTCCTCCTCCGTTTAATGTAGAGGATAATGGCGTCACACAGATTAAACCAGGAACTTCCACCATTCCCTCCAATCATCAGGAAGCTTCTGGAAGGTCACATCCTGTTACCCCAAATATCCCTCCAGGTGTGCACACTGCTGGCAGAGCTAATGATTGGGGTAATTCTCAGGAATCTTCCAGTACGGCAGATACTGTAACAGGTGAAGGGAATAAGAAACATTCATGTCTGATTTGTTATAAGTGTTTTACATCTTATCGGGACCTTGTCAAGCACCAAAGAAGTCACAGAGGACTGCAGCCTTTTTCATGTTCAGAGTGTGGGAAAAAGTTTGCTCTTCACTCAAGCCTTCAGAAGCACCAGAGAACACACACAGAAGAGTGTCCTTATTCATGTTCAGTGTGTGGAAAAAAATTATCTTCTAATTCACATCTTCAGATGCACCAGAGAACACACACAGGAGAGCATCCTTTTCCATGTTCAGAGTGTGGAAAAAAGTATACTGCTCACTCAAGCCTTCAGAGGCACCAGACAACACACACAGGAGAGCGTCCTTTTTCATGTTTACAGTGTGGGAAAAATTTCCCTTCTATTTCACACCTTCATAGGCACCAGAGAATACACACAGGAGAGCGTCCCTATTCATGTTCAGAGTGTGGGAAAACGTTTACTGCTCACTCAAGCCTTCATAAGCACCAGAGAACACACACAGGAGAGCATCCTTATTCCTGTTCAGAGTGTGGGAAAAAGTTTACTGCTCACTCAAGCCTTCAGAGCCATCAGAGAATACACAAAGGTGAGCGTCCTTTTTCATGTTCAGTATGTGGGAAAAAGTTCCCTTCTAATTCACACCTACAGAGGCACCAGAAAACACATACAGGAGAGCGTCCTTATTCCTGTTCAGAGTGTGGGAAAAAGTTTACTGCTAAATCAAGCCTTTATGAGCACCAGAGAACACACACAGGAGAGCGTCCTTTTTCATGTTCAGAGTGTGGAAAAAAGTTTCCTGCTTTCTCAAGCCTTCAGAGTCACCAGAGAATACACACAGGAGAACGTCCTTATTCATGTTCAGAGTGTGAGAAAAAGTTTACTCTTCACTCCAGCCTTAAGAATCACCAGAGAACACACACAGGAGAGCGTCCTTATTCATGTTCAGAGTGTGGGAAAAAGTTTACTGATCACTCGAGCCTTCAGAAGCACCAGAGAACTCACACAGGAGAGCGTCCTTATTCATGTTCAGAGTGTGGGAAAAGATTTACTAATAACTCAAATCTTCAGAGGCACCAGAGGACACACACAGAAAAACAGCCTTATTAGTGTTCAGAGTGTTGGAAAAAGTTTATTGATCATTCAAGCCCTCAGAAGTACCAGAGAACAGATACTGGAAGTTAACCCACCATTCAAGCAGTAAACACACAAGGGAGAGCATCAGCATCCTTTTTATTACTTCTCCTTATTCACACCTTTACAGACACCAAACAACACACACAGGAGAGCGTCCTTTTGATGTTCAGAGTGTGGGAAACATTCCCTTCTACATAACAGCTTTGTAAAATCTACACAGGAGATCGTCCTTATTTATGTTGAGAGAGTGGAAAATGTTTTGTCGAGAAGGGGAGTTTTGGTGCAGACTGTAAAAAAAAAAAAAAAACAGGATATAAAAACAACTGCAACTGAACTTGACCTTTCTTGGCTTTCCAAGTATAACAATGCCCTTTATCAAATGCCCTTTATCAAAGCATTTGATAAAGGGCCCGAAACCTTGAAATGTTGTGCTGGTTTGCTGCTTTTTAGATGAATTAACGGCACTGAGCACCCAGGACATTTTCTTTTTTACAATGAACCTCTTCATAAGGGTGGTTTGTAATCCAGTATGCCATTGGGGAGCCTGAGGCGGGGGCTGCTCCTGTAGCCCCCCACCTGTTTGAAGTATGCCATCACTTTCCGCAGCTGATGCATTTCAAAGTTCTGCCTGTGGAGCGCTCTCCTGGCCTGCAGTGCATATTGGGAGCTGTAGTACATAGATGTCCCTGGAAAGAGATATACTGACAGCTATGCACTACAGCTCCCAGCATGCATTGTGGCCAAGAATGTGCTCCCCATGAAGAATTGTTATGTTGATGATGGCATCCTCCACATGGGGGGGGGGGGGGGAGAGAGATACAGGAGCAGCCCCCTGTAGGTAAACAATGGCCCTTCCCTAAACCCCGCCCCTCAATGTAAATACTGAATTACACACATCCCTTATGAGTAGATTCATTGTTAGAAAAAAATGTCCTGGGTGCTCTGTGCCCTTTAATAAATTTGGAAAAATCATCCATTGAAAGGACTAGTTTGGTGGGAGTTGTTCTGCATCAATTGGATGTGTATTGTAGTGTGAAAAAGCCCTTTCTAACCTTCATACTCCCTGCAGAAAGTAATTCACATACACCAGAGGACACCGATCTGTTTGCAGGATATAAAGGACCACGGTAGTGAACTTTGTAATGTTTTTAGCCCCTCCCAGGAAGAAGTCTCACAGCAGGCCTGTAAAAGCTTCTATATACTTTGTGTGACTGGTATGCCTAGAAAGTTATGTCAGCTAGCAGCACCTCTTGTCTCTCTAGGATCAGCAGTGTACAGTGGGTGATGGATCTGTACTGCTGTCTCCTCCCTCAGTTAGCTGCTCCAGCAGTCACTGCTCTCCTGCACAGCTTTCCCCTCAGAGCACACAGTATGGCACAAATCACACACATCTGCCTGTTACTTCTGCTGTCATACAGGCTGCAAACTCTGCACAAATCCCCAAAAGAAATTACTTTAGTGTGTGCCCAAATGTGACTCTCCTCTTCTACAAAGACTTATGGAGAGCCGGCTGTATGGAGAGTCAGTGTCAGAGTTCCCCATTGTGCTGCAGGTGGCAAAGGGAGGCACTACTCTGCTGTGTGATGTGATGAGTCAGAGTCTTATAAAGCCACACAGAGAGGAGCCGTGTATGTGGCTGATCCTGGGAGCTGACAGCTGCTGAACATTTCCAGGCACATTTCTCACACACAGCGTGCTGAAGCTCAGTTGACTCATGAAAGTTAATGGCTGCATTTAGGGACCAGGAGGGGTTAACACAACCTTTAACCCCTCCAGGACCCCAAGTGCAGCAATTATCAACTACCCCCTACCCCACTGTAGTAAGTAGTACAGACAGTATTTCCCCTGTTGGTAATCGCATACCTATTTCACTGCCAGGCACCGGGATCTTCATCTCCTCTTCAGTGCAGCTCAGTGGGTCTTGCACCAGTGTCCCTCTGTCAGCTCCTGATACACGTCATGTGACATTTCGAGTCAACATTAAGATGCTGGTGTATGCTGACCGAGCTGCACTGAAGAGGAGGCAACAGACTTGGTGGCCGGCAGTGGGAAAGATATGTGTGTTTTTCTATCGCTTCTCTGCATATGTGCTCATGGGGGGGAGAGAGTGGGACCAGCATAGAAACAGCCTCCCAGCCCCCACACACAGAATAACAGGGGACCCAGCATAGGAACAGCCTCCCAGCCCCCACACACTAAATAATGGGATCCAGCATTGAAACAGCCTCCCAGCCCCCACGCACTAAATAACAGGGGGTCCAGCATAGAAACAGCCTCTCCCCCACCCACAGATTAACGGGTGGGGAGGGGGCATAGAAACAGCCAACCTGAAGGCTGTTCTTCTATAGTGTTATATTCCCCTCTTTTATTGTCCCTTTGCATTCCTTATTCTGCATATGTTAGCAGCTTTTCAGTTAACGCATTGAGTGAGGAAGTGCAGGCCAACTATGAGTCACTCTAGAATAGAGACAATATACAATAATACAATACAATAACATTTCTATAGCACTTTTCTCCCATAGGACTCAAAGCGCTTAGGCTCTCTCAGATTCAGTAATTGGTAGTAGGATGAAGTGTTCACTCAACAAAAGTTATATTTCTGCAAATGCCAAACTGAACAGGTGGGTTTTCAGTCTGGATTTAAACACGTCCAGGGATGGAGCTGTCCTGATCTGTTGAGGTAAGGAGTTCCAATAGCAGTGACATCCTTATGTCTTACCATAGGGCTGAGGTCAGTATTGAAGCATATTGCAGTATTAGTCTCTACATTTTACCCACAGTCCAGTATTAGTACAGTAACACTAATTCTGATAATGATCAGAGAGCTGCAGAGATGAGGCAGGAAAACCACTGAAGGTTTTAGTAGTTTGCTGTTACATTCCTCCCTGTGAGGGTCTTACAGAAGCAGAAATTAGGAGCTTGTCACAGGGCTGGGGTCAGTATTGAAGTGTATTTATTTAGCAAGATGGGCTTTAGGCAGGAGGGTCTTGCTGTACCTTGTATGTGAGTAGCTTCATCAGATCTAATGTCTTCAGTGTACAGTGCAGGTTATTCCTTATTTCCTGCAAAGGTTGTGCTTCCCCTCATTGTTCTCCTCTCTTCTCCATACTGTAATCTTTATTATGTTATTATTTGTATCATTATAAAAAAAAAAAAAAAAAACTCAAAATCCCAACTGCACCTGAATTTTGTCATTGATTTGTGAGATGGATCCGCCCCCAGCCACGCCCTGCACAGAAATTTCAAACACGCAGAGCACAAGTGAGGCGGAGCAGAACCATTGGAGGAGGGGCTTCAGCAGGTAATTTCTGCACACAGATACAGCTGGCCAGGAATGTGACAGGCTGGTGTGTATGTATGAGTCACTGCCACTCGGACAAGAAGGCACCAAGTTTACACACTTGCCAATGACTGCTGGCAGCAATTCACCTCACACAACAATACTTACAGCTCTAAGGTAGCTTTCTTCTATAGAGGCCGAATTCCTGCTAAAGCAGGGAGAAGTTAGTGATAAGATTTTCTATGTATAAGTAAAACCATTGCCAATGTAGTACCTGAAAAAATGGTTATTATCAACAAAATATGCAATATAAAGGTTAAAATTAAAATTTACTGTTTAATGAAGAAAGGGTCACCATGATTCGCTGTAAATGATTACTGATGGTCTGTGGTAAAAGACTATAAAAATGTGGGCAATCTTGTTCTGTGCCAAAATGAACCTAAAAGTCCTTTACTATAAAAATATTCCAATTACAAGAAAAGAGGAAGGAAAGAAACATGAGGCATGCTGGGAGGAGATGCGAGAGAGAGGAAAGAAACATGAGGCATGCTGGGAGGAGATGCGAGAGAAAGAAACATGAGGCATGCTAGGGGAGATGAGAGCGAGAGAAAAGAAACATGAGGCATGCTGGGGAAATGAGAGAAAGGAAAGAAACATGAGGCATGCTGGGGAAATGAGAGAGGAAAGAAACATGAGGCATGCTGGGAGGAGATGAGAGAGAGAGAGGAAAGAAACATAAGGCATGCTGGGAGGAGATGAGAGAGAGGAGAGCGGAAAGAAACATGAGGCATGCTGGGGGAGATGAGAGAGAGGAAAGAAACATGAGGCATGCTGGGGGAGATGAGAGAGTGGAAAGAAACAAGGAATGCTGGGAGGAGATGAGAGAGAGGAAATAAACACAAGGCATGCTGGGAGGATATGAGAGAGAGGAAAGAAACAAGGAATGCTGGGAGGAGATGAGAGAGAGGAAAGAAACAAGGAATGCTGGGAGGAGATGAGAGAGAGGAAAGAAACAAGGAATGCTGGGAGGAGATGAGAGAGTGGAAAGAAACAAGGAATGCTGGGAGGAGATGAGAGAGAGGAAATAAACACAAGGCATGCTGGGAGGATATGAGAGAGAGGAAAGAAACAAGGAATGCTGGGAGGAGATGAGAGAGAGGAAAGAAACAAGGAATGCTGGGAGGAGATGAGAGAGAGGAAAGAAACAAGGAATGCTGGGAGGAGATGAGAGAGTGGAAAGAAACAAGGAATGCTGGGAGGAGATGAGAGAGAGGAAATAAACACAAGGCATGCTGGGAGGATATGAGAGAGAGGAAAGAAACAAGGAATGCTGGGAGGAGATGAGAGAGAGGAAAGATACAAGGAATGCTGGGAGGAGATGAGAGAGAGGAAAGAAACAAGGAATGCTGGGAGGAGATGAGAGAGAGGAAAGAAATAAGGAATGCTGGGAGGAGATAAGAGAGAGGAACGAAACAGGCGGCATGCTGGGACTGGGAGGAGATGAGAGAGAAGAAAGAACAAGGAATGCTGGGAGGAGATAGGGGGGTGGGTTCATTTAATTTATAAATTGAACTGTCCTATCGGGTTCAGGGGGTGGGGCCTAACCCATCAGTATTAGAGATGGGAAGTTCGGATCTTTTCAATGATCCGGATGATTCAAATCGGATCATTGAAAAGATCCGGATCTTTGATCCGAATCTCGGATCATTTTACAAGGGAAGCATTGGGGGGTGAAATGACTAGCAGGACAGGAGAAGGGGAGGGGGTGGACACACAGAGAAGGGGAGAAGATGGACAGAGGGCAGGGAGTGGACAGAGAAGGGACGAGCAGAGAGCAGAAATGTTTGTTTGCACACAATGCCCACATGCTGCAATCATATGCTTTACATATATTTCACCTATATGCTCATCTGTGTACTTTGAATGCAAACGTCGCACAGTGAAAGGAAGCTTTCCCAGAAGTAAAGTGCAGCTGTTTAGAGCGAGTGCAGGAGGCTCTTATTGCGCTGCAATCACAGTGCCTGCAAAGTTACTGAGCTGTGCCAAAAGCTTCCAATGTGTTCACTGTGCACAACTACGGAACAGACAGCCTATAATCAGCAGCACGTTATAGCCAGTATGTGTGCTCTACACATATCTGGCAGTGGCACCGATGTCCCCTCTACCTGTCCCTGCAAAGCTGGCTCCCCTGAGTCCCCTCCAACAGAGCGATCCATCTCTGCTCTGCTTCCAGGACCCCGCTGCCCGCTGAGAGGGGGCGTGTCGCTCCTGGCCCGCCCCTTTTGCGATCCGAATCACTCATTTTGATGATTCGGATGATTCGACTCACAAAATAGATTCGGATCAAAGATCCGAATCGTTCATGATCCGGACAACAGTAATCAGTATGCCGACATCTCTGTCCAGGAAACATGAGGTATGCTGAGGGAAATGAGGAAAGAAAGAAACATGAGGCATGCTGGGGGAGATGAGAGAGAGAGAGGAAAGAAACATGAGGCATGCTGGGATAAGATGCGAGAGAAAGAAACATGAGGCATGCTAGGGGAAATGAGAGAAAGGAAAGGAACATGAGCCATGCTGGGGGAAATGAGAGAAAGGAAAGGAACATGAGGCATGCAGGGAGGAGATGAGAGAGAGAGAGGAAAGAAACATAAGGCATGCTGGGAGGAGATGAGAGAGAGGAAATAAACATGAGGTATGCTGGGGGGAGATGAGAGAGAGAGAGGAAAGAAACATAAAGCATGCTGGGAGGAGATGAGAGAGAGGAAAGAAACATGAGGCATGCTGGGGGAGATGAGAGAGAGGAAAGAAACAAGGAATTCTGGGAGGAGATGAGAGAGAGGAAATAAACACAAGGCATGCTGGGAGGATATGAGAGAGAGGAAAGAAACAAGGAATGCTGGGAGGAGATGAGAGAGAGGAAAGAAACAAGGCATGCTGGGAGGAGATAAGAGAGAGGAAAGAAACAAGGATTGCTGGGAGGAGATGAGAGAGAGGAAAGAAACATGAGGCATGCTGGGAGGAGATGAGAGAGAGGGAAGAAACATGAGGCATGCCGGGGGAGATGAGAGAGGAAAGAAACATGAGGCATGCTGGGAGGAGATGAGAGAGAGGGAAGAAACGTGAGGCATGCTAGGGGAGATGAGAGAGGAAAGAAACACGAGGCATGCCGGGGGAGATGAGAGAGGAAAGAAACATGAGACATGCTGGGGGAGAGGAGAGAGGAAAGAAACATGAGGCATGCTGGGAGGAGATGAGAGAGAGGAAAGAAACATGAGGCATGTCAAGTGACAGGTATCACCCCATGCTGGGCTACAGAGGACCTGTCACATTACATGAGATGATGGCCAGGTGAATGGTGCTGCTGTGCTGTACCATCCCCTCGCCAGGTGAAGAGTGTCCACCAGTTGCTTGAGCAGTATGGGGTCCAGAGCAGCAGGCATTTCAGCTCGCCATGGCACAAGTGGAAGCATCTCCTGTACTCTCCCCACAGGGAATGCCAGCATTATCTGTGTCTGGATGGCACAGTCATTGGGTTCTGCAGGAAGCCACCACAGCCCAGACACACCAGCCTGGCCATACTGCTACTATTGCTGTGCCCAGACTGCCCCATATCTACCCACTGACCCCTGCAGAGTCTTAGGATCCTCATAGAGCATAGATGAGAGCAGGCCAGTAACAGGACTTCAATACTTGTACAGATAATGATAAGAGAAGTTGGTGGGATGGGGTGATAAAGGAAGTAGCTGGGTGCCAAGATGCATAAAAAAGTGCATAATTTTCACGTTAACTTACCTTACATAGCCATACTAATTTAACATGTATAAACTTGTTTCGGACTGGTTAGTCCTCATCATCAATGCAAGGCATGGAGTAATTTGGCTCTATAAAACTAATGCACACAATAAAGTGAAATTAGGCATCAGTTTTGATACTGACCACAAAATGGAACTACCTGAAAGGAGAACATACCTCCCAACTTTTTGAGATGAAAAAGAGGGAGGGTTAAGCCAGGCCTCTGCCATACCCCTGATCACGCCCCCTTCACACCCCTAGTCACGGATACCATAAAGATTTCATAAGAAAAATATGTTGTTTTATAATTCAAACCACAGTCACACTGGTCTTTTCTATCCTGGTTCATTTTCCTTCATATTAACATTTTAAAATTAGTAATATATCAATATGAAGGATGGGAATAAAGTTTAAAGTCAATCAAACACATTTTTTAGTAGAAAAAATATATTTATTTACATAGAAAGAGGGACAAAGCCCTGAAAGAGGGACAAATGAGGAGGAAAGAGGGACAAGGCTCCCAAAGAGGGACTGTCCCTGCAAAAGAGGGACAGTTGGGAGCTATGGTCCGAGTATCATATTTGAAGTCGCAGTTTCCGTATCATCCACAAGATGAAGCCCTAGTCTCAAGTGAACAGTAACTGCATGAATTCCAGGGTGGAACGCACACACAAGAAGATGTGGGGGAAGGGGTAGGAGACAATGCTGGGACTGACCGTGGAGGTAATTACATAATTTCATTTCTACAGCCAGTAATTGCCCCGTGTCCTCTTCTGCGTGACCTCCCTGCCTGACCCAGGGGAATGTCTCCTGTATCTTCTTATATACACACCCTAATGTGATTCCTAGTGTTGGGCGAACAGTGTTCGCCACTGTTCGGGTTCTGCAGAACATCACCCTGTTCGGGTGATGTTCGAGTTCGGCCGAACACCTGACGGTGCTCGGCCAAACCGTTCGGCCACATGGCCGAACTAAGAGCGCATGGCCGAACGTTCCCCGAACGTTCGGCTAGCGCTGTGATTGGCCGAACGGGTCACGTGGTTCGGGCCCGAACGCGCTCTGATTGGCCGAACGGTCACGTGGTTCGGGTAAATAAATACCCGAACCACGTCATATCTCCGCCATTTGTCTGTGGGTTTAGCTTTGGGTAGGCAGGCAGGGTAGTTCGCTCTCCAGCCACGCTAGCCAGGGTCCCCCCCAGTCGTGTGTCGCTGCTGGGAACAGTAGTACACCGCTCGCTCAGCCACACTATATATATAGCATTGTTTACTGCCACTGTGCACCTCGCTCAGCCACGCTATATATAGCATTGTGTTTTCTGACACTCTGTGTACACGGCTTAGCCTGACTATATAGCATTGTGTGTACTGCCACTGTGCACCTCGCTCAGCCACGCTATATACTGTATATATAGTAGCAAATATATCGGCGCCAAGGGACAATGGAACCGCCGCTGAGAAGAACAATGTCCAAAAGTTCAGAAGTCAGGCATACATCAAAGGTCAGCGCAGGTTTACAAAGTCATTGTGTGTAGGGAATGGTAAATTCTTCACCACAATATATCAAATGCTCAGAGGTAGGTATCCGCCAAACATCAAAACTAGAAAAGGCTTACCAGCTCCCAACAACCCACATTATAAGGTTGTGAAATGGCTCATGTCACAGATAACGTCCAGGGAACATCAGACGTCGTGAAGATCCAGTGGACATCCGTATGGAGGTAAAGTTTCAGGAATTTATATAGGAAAGCAAAAACGGCAATATCTAAGCGTAACCCGTTTATTTAGATAAAATTTCTTTAAAAGGCAGTAGACATAAAAACGATAACTCACATACGGGGCCCATAAACAGGGAACCCCAGAAGATTAGCTCGCATGTAATGGTCAATCGAAGATCAATAGACAATGGTGCCGCCTGTTACCTTCCCTAAGGTAACAGGCGGCACCATTGTCTATTGATCTTCGATTGACCATTACATGCGCGCTAATCTTCTGGGGTTCCCTGTTTATGGGCCCCGTATGTGAGTTATCGTTTTTATGTCTACTGCCTTTTAAAGAAATTTTATCTAAATAAACGGGTTACGCTTAGATATTGCCGTTTTTGTTTTCCTATATAAATTCCTGAAACTTTACCTCCATACGGATGTCCACTGGATCTTCATGACGTCTGATGTTCCCTGGACGTTATCTGTGACATGAGCCATTTCACAACCTTATAATGTGGGTTGTTGGGAGCTGGTAAGCCTTTTCTAGTTTTGATGTTTGGCGGATACCTACCTCTGAGCATTTGATATATTGTGGTGAAGAATTTACCATTCCCTACACACAATGACTTTCTAAACCTGCGCTGACCTTTGATGCACGCTATATATAGCATTGTGTTTTCTGACACTCTGTGTACACGGCTTAGCCTGACTATATAGCATTGTGTGTACTGCCACTGTGCACCTCGCTCAGCCACGCTATATATAGCATTGTGTTTACTGTCACTCTGTGTACACCGCTCAGCCAGACTATATACCATTGTTTACTGACACTCTGTGTACACCGCTCAGCCAGACTATATACCATTGTTTACTGCCACTCTGTGTACACCGCTCAGCCAGACTATATACCATTGTTTACTGCCACTTTGTGTACACCACTCAGCCACACTATATACCATTGTTTACTGACACTCTGTGTACACCGCTCAGCCAGATTATATAGCATTGTTTACTGACACTCTGTGTACACTGCTCAGCCAGACTATATACCATTGTTTACTGCCACTCTGATTCTGCTGGGAACAGTAGTACACCGCTCGCTCAGCCAGACTATATAGCATTGTGTTTACTGCCACTCTGTGTACACCGCTCAGCCACACTATATAGCATTGCGTACTCTGCCAGTCAGTGTGTATATTGCTGGGATCAGTAATACTCCACTCACCGTCAACCACTATATGAGCTCAACATGAGTTCCCCAGAGACCTCCGCTGTGAGCAGCACTCCCAACAACAGCAACAGCCAACGCCCCACGCAAGCTATAACATCCACCCCAGCAGCCAGTGGTCAGAAGCAGCCCTCCCCGGAGGAGAACGTTGTGTCCATCGGTCCGTCGCCAGAGCGATTAATGAGGGTTGCCATTGAGGAGATGATGGGGCCTGATGTGGAGGAGGAGGTCTGGCTCAGGCCAGCATCCCAAGTTAATGTTGAGGACGATGAGGGGTCTGTGTCTGGGGATGTTGGGGTGGCAGAGGTGGTGGGTGGGTCAGACTCAGGAGAAGAGTTGTATGATGAGGATGATGATCGGGACCATCTGTATGTGCCTCAGAGTCCGACCCCGGAAAACATGTTGTATCGTGTGTTTAGGTACTAAAATCTGCGTTCCCTCCCAGTAGTGTTGGGCGAACAGTGTTTGCCACTGTTCGGGTTCTGCAGAACATCACCCTGTTCGGGGTGACTATATAGCAGACTATATAGCATTGTGTTTAATGCCACTCTGTGTACACGGCTCAGCCACACTATATAGCATTGTGTTTACTTCCACTCTGTGTCTGCTGGGAACAGTAGTACACCGCTCACCCGCCACTGTATAGCATTGTGCTCTGTGTCGCTGCTGACAATAGTGGTACACCGCTTACCCACCACTGTATAGCATTTCTGTACTGCCACTGTACTGCTGCCAGTCAGCGTGTACTTTAAGGATAAGTGAAATGAGGAAGAAATCCGGTGAAAGAGGGAGGGGCAAGGGAAGAGGTGTTTCCCCTGACGGTTCACGTACAGGCCACAGGGGAGCACCCAAGAAAACCCACTCAATACCGCCCATGTTGTCCAGGACAACAACCCTCACAGATCCAAAAGAACAGGACCAGATAATTACTTGGATGACCTCTCAAGCGTCCAGCAGTGGGTTAAGCAGCACCAGCACATCACGCACGAGGTCCGAGTCCTCAGCCAGTTAAAGTCTGGGCTTTTTGAAGACTGCACTGAGGATGTTACCATGGCGATTTGCAAGGTGTGCAAGACCCGCCTGAGCAGGGGGAAAAGTATTAACAACCTCTCCACCACCAGCATGAGCCGCCACATTCTATCCAAACATCCCACTCTGTGGGCAAACGCGGCAGGACAGGGTACCACCAGCAACACTGCCTCCCTTGGGTTCACCAGACTCACCACCAGACCCGCCTCAGCAGTAGCAGTAGCCCAGCCATTGCGTGGTTCACAACATTCACAAACATCAGACGATGCTGACACTGTCACTTTCCGGACTAGTGCTCTTGAGGTCTCCCAGTGTTCATCAAACACAACAACCAACAGCCCTTCGGTGTGCAGCCCTACGGTTGAGTTGTCTGTCTCTGAGATGTTTGAGCGCAAGAGGAAATTGCCAGCAAATGACCCCCGGGCCGTGGCAGTAACAGCCAGCCAGCATAGCCAAGCTTCTGGCCTGCGAAATGCTGCCATATCGAGTGGTGGAGACAAACAGCTTCAAGGGCATGATGTCAGTGGCCATCCCACGTTACGTGGTTCCCAGCCACTACCACTTTGCGCGCTCTGCAGTGCCTGAGTTGCATGAGCACGTGGTCAGCTAAATAACCCGAAGCTTGAAGAATGCCATTGCCTGCAAGGTTCACCTCACCACTGACACCTGGACGAGTGCGTTCGGCCAGGGTCGATACATCTCCCTTACTGCGCACTGGGTGAACCTTGTGGAGCCTGGCAGCGATTCCTCACCTGCTACGGTGCGGGTGTTGCCCACGCCGCAAACAGCTGCACCGCCGTCCCTCCCACTGGATAACAACAGCAGCACCTACCTCTCTGACTCCTTCTCCTCCAACGCATCTCAAAGCTGTACCTCATCCGGAAACGCTAACCCAGCACCAGCAGCAGTAGGATCGTGGAAGCAGTGCAGCACAGCTGTTGGCATGCGTCAGCAAGCGTTGCTGAAGCTGATCTGCCTTGGGGATAAGCAGCACACAGGGGAGGAAATTTGGAGGGGAATAAAGGAACAGACGGATTTGTGGCTGGCACCGCTGGAGCTGAAACCGGGCATGAAGCTAGACACCTGGCACGAACTGGCAATGTACGCAATAGAGGTGTTGGCTTGCCCGGCAGCCAGCGTTATGTCGGAACGCTGTTTCAGTGCTGCCGGAGGCATCGTCACAGATCGGCGTATCCGCCTCTCCACAGAAAATGCAGACCGTCTGACTCAAATTAAAATGAATCAATCCTGGATTGGAAACGACTACGCAACACTCCAGGACCCCAACCAAGTAACATGACCAATGAACATCTGGGATGGTTTAGCGGTTCCGGTCCCTGTTCATTGAACCTCTCATCTGTATTACATTTATGACTGCATGGCGGCAAAAAGCATTGCTGCTATATACGCACGCTTTTTGTCCTCATGCAAGGCCTGGGTTGTTGTGTCTCACAAAGCGTGGCCTTCTCCTCCTGCGCCTCCTCCGGTTCCATCACGTGTGCTGCTGCTGCTGGGTTAGCGTTGCCGGTCCCTGTTTATGGAACCTCTTATCTTTATTACATTTATGACTGCATGGCGGTACAAAGCATGCTATCCGCACGCTTCTTGTCCTCATGCAAGGCCTGGGTTGTTGTGTCTCACAAAGCGTGGCCTTCTCCTCCTGCGCCTCCTCCTGTTCCATCACGTCTGCTGCTGCTGGGTTAGCGTTGCCGCGTGGTCCCTGTTTATTGAACCACTTATCTTTATTACATTTATGACTGCATGGCGGTACAAAGCATGCTATCCGCACGCTTTTTGTCCTCATGCAAGGCCTGGGTTGTTGTGTCTCACAAAGCGTGGCCTTCTCCTCCTGCGCCTCCTCCAGTTCCATCACGTGTGCTGCTGCTGCTGCTGCTGGGTTAGCGTTGCCGGTCCCTGTTTATGGAACCTCTTATCTTTATTACATTTATGACTGCATGGCGGTACAAAGCATGCTATCCGCACGCTTCTTGTCCTCATGCAAGGCCTGGGTTGTTGTGTCTCACAAAGCGTGGCCTTCTCCTCCTGCGCCTCCTCCTGTTCCATCACGTCTGCTGCTGCTGGGTTAGCGTTGCCGCGTGGTCCCTGTTTATTGAACCACTTATCTTTATTACATTTATGACTGCATGGCGGTACAAAGCATGCTATCCGCACGCTTCTTGTCCTCATGCAAGGCCTGGGTTGTTGTGTCTCAAAGCGTGGCCTTCTCCTCCTGCGCCACCCTCCTCCTGTTCCATCACGTGTGCTGCTGCTGGGTTAGCGTTACCGGTCCCTTTTCCTGGAACCTCTTATATGTATTACATTTATGACTGCATGCCGACAAAAAGCATGTTACCTGTGCAAAGAAAACAGACATTTCCCGCATTTAAAAGACAGTTTTCCCTTTGAAACTTTAAAATCGATTTTCTCAAAAACTATAAGCTCTTTTTGCTAAAAAAATTTTCCCTCTTGTACCCACTCCCAAGGTGCACATACCCTGTAAATTTGGGGTATGTAGCATGTAAGGAGGCTTTACAAAGCACAAAAGTTCGGGTCCCCATTGACTTCCATTATGTTCGGAGTTCGGGTCGAACACCCGAACATCGCGGCCATGTTCAGCCCGAACCCGAACATCTAGATGTTCGCCCAACACTAATTCCTACCCAGAAGCCAATCTGCACACAGCAATGGGGGCTACTATCATTATCCCCCCCCCCCCCCCCCCCCATGTGTCCTCCATCATCACTGCCTGACCCAGGGAAATGTCTCCTGTATCTTCTTATATACTCACAGGGGCGTATCTGGGTAATATAGAGCCTATGGCAAATACTGAAATTGCGCCCCCCCCCCCCCCCATCAGATCCCCCTTCCCAACTAAAAACAGCATCCTTTCTTGCGTACATGTGTTATGGTTGCCTGTGTTTTTTGGCTCGTGATATTGCTGAAGTTACTGTTTTGGAAATATCTCCTCTTCTTCCCTCTCTGCCCTCTTTTATAACACTAAGCTAAGTGCGCCCTACATAAATAAGTTAAAAAGCCATGTTCCCCAAGATATCAGAATTAATCTGATTTGAGTGACAGTCTGAGTGACTGGGTGGCAAAGGGGTAGGCATGGTGGCGCAGGACAGGAGCAGGCATGGCGCCCATGATGCTGTGGCGCCCATGGCATGAGCCATGCCTGCACCCCTCTAGATACGCCTCTGTATACTCACCCTAATGTGATTTCCTTCCCAGGAGCCAATCTGCACCCAGCAATGGGGGCTTCTATCATTATCCCCCACACCCCCCATGTTTCCTCCATCATCACTGCCTGACCCAGGGGAATGTCTCCTGTATCTTCTTATATACTCACCCTAATGTGATTTCCTTCCCAGGAGCCAATCTGCACCCAGCAATGGGGGCTTCTATCACTATCCCCCCCCCCCCCCCATGTGTCCTCCATCATCACTGCCTGACCCAGGGGAATGTGTCCTGTATCTTCTTATATATACACCCTAATGTGATTTCCTTCCCAGGAGCCAATCTGCACCTAGCAATGGGGGCTTCTATCATTACCCCCCCCTCCCCCCAATGTGTCCTTCATCATCACTGCCTGACCCAGGGAAATGTCTCCTGTATCTTCTTATATACTCACCCTAATGAGATCTCCTTCCCAGGTGCCAATCTGCACACAGGAATAGGATCCCCCCCAGTATTTGGAAACCAGAGGCCGACCCGTCCCCTTTAGTCAGCAGAAGATATTTTCAGCACAATTTTGTACTATCCAGTATTGTTTAGTCCGATGTGTAAGTGGTTGTTTGGTTAGTAATTTTGTGTCGTGATTTGTGGTTTATATATTGATATTGCACAGTTTTTTGTAAACAGATAGCACATTTTTGCACTTTATTGTATAGCTGTAACGATTTCGGAATCGTTTTCGTGGTCAGCGCACAAGATTGACACAACGAAAACCCTCCACAAGCGTATAAACGGGAACCCAGCTTTGGTGCAAGCACCAGTAGAGGGCAATTCCCACCGGCAGATGGCGCTGTGGAGTGCAGACGAGTACAACCGCTGCACGGCCACAGATGCCAGTGGGGATTGTACAGATCAAGACAATGCGGGGCTGAACAGCCCTTTAAGAGAAAGAGCACAGGTACAGGTTGAATCTGTTTTCACCAACCTAGTCGTGACCCTGCGACGGTGAACACACATCAGCAGAAACAAAAGTAGGAACACGATCGTGAGAAGGGCGATCACCAGAAGTGACACAAGACAGATCAGAACAGAACACGAGAGAAGCAAAGGCACAGCAAACGACAATGAGAAGTAACGAAAATAACAAACGCTAACTAAACGCGAACACCACACTCATTCGCAACAGCGAACGCATTTACAGCGCGGTCTCCGCGTGTTAAGCACAACAGAGACAAGCACGCCTAACTAAACACCGACAGACAAACACAAAACAGAGAACGCGAGCGCTTGCTTAACGGTTACCTCACCGATAGATTTCTGTCAGATGCCTGTCAAGTCGAATCTGACAGGAATCTATTGCAAATCAATCTAAATGCATTATTGGACAATTACATCCAATGCAACTCTATGGGCCATTGATCTGCTGCCAGCAGCAGATCGACCTAGACTTTCCATCCCGTCAGAGAGATCAAAACGATTTAAATCAGCTGCAAATCGATCGATTTGCTGATTTGAAAGAATCAATTTCTGATTGATCGATTCTATAGAATTGATCGATGGCTGAAATCGACCGGTGTATGGGCCCCTTTAATCTTCTGCCCTTCGTAGATAAAATCTACAAAAACCTCCTGTCCTGAGAGAAACTTTCCTCAGTCTCCTTTCCAAAAAGTTAAATAGATTCCTTTGGCAAAACAAGATACCTAGAGTGAACATTAACCTCCTTCATAGGTCTAAGGAGGAAGGTGACCAGGGCCTCCCCAATATAGGGAAATATTGTGAAACAGCACTACTGGTTCTAGTCCTTGATTGGTTCAGGGTAGAATCCAAAAACAGCAGGTATCCTTGGAAGCCTCCCAGGATTCTGTAGACCAGAGAGCTTTAGTCTAGACCCCAATGCTCAAGAGGCCACCCTCAGAGTCTCTCCAGTTTTGGAATGCAGAGGTTTTTAGGCACTGAGATACAATCTGCTTGAAGCACAAGCTTTCCCCAATCCCAGGTCCCCTCACTCCAATTCTACATAATGCTGAGTTTGGCTACGGATTGGGTAGAGAATCATTCTTATGCTAGGAATACACGGCATGGTTCTTACCGCTGAATCGAGCCGCTGGATCGATTCCGGCGTGTCCCCGTGGGCACTTCTTATCTTCTGCTCGTTTTCTTCCATTGTCCTGCCCGCGGTATCGAGCGCGGAGTCAATCCGGTGGGTGATCGGGCACGTCGGATTTTATCAATCGAGTATGTATTCCTAGCATTAGGGAGGGATAGAGACACTTGGCCCCAGATCAGACATTACATTGGCCCCTCTTCTTTACTCCTGCCAGAGCACTAGAAATATACTGACTCTTCCCCCACCCAAATTGGTTCTTATACATGCAATTTAGACATTACAGAGTCAGACATTAGAGTTTTACATCTCCCTTAGTCCTGAAAGTTGAGTCCACAGAGTTCTCTCCTCTTTTGAAGAACTATGTACTCTTCCAAACCTCTCCACATGCATTCTCAGGTTTATAAATCTCTCACCTGGGTCTCAGGGGACCTTAACCTACAAAAACTTCAGGACTCCTGGCAGGCAGATATAGGTAAAGAAATAGATTCCGAGGACTGGGACAAGGCCTTTATTCTCTCCCACAACATGTCACCCTCAGTTTTGGCCCAGGAACAGAACTACAAGCTATTAACCAGATAGTTGAGGGTCCCTGCCAGGATAGAGAAATCTGACCCTAACGCATCCAATCTGTGCAAGAGATGTGAGAACGAAGCAGGCAGCTATTTCCATATGGTGGCCATGCAGCCGGATCCAGCCTTTTTGGCATAAGGTGTTTGAGTTACATAAACTTTTATACTGTATTTCTTTGCCTTGCACACCTGAGATTGGATTACTGTCTATCATCCCCGGCTCCTTGGCCATAGCCAAGAAATCCATTTTCAGGTTTGTTCTCATATGTGCCTGTCTATGCTAGAAGCTGGAGGAAGCAATCCCCGCCCTCTCTCACTGAACTTATTATAAGGCCCGGTTCACATTAGTGTTCTGAGCCAAAAGGATCCGGTGAGCGGATGCGGTCTCCGCTTCACCGGATCTGGATGGCTCAGTCTGTGGCCCAGTTCACATAGTGAAAATGGATCTGATCAATGATTGAACAGATCCGTTTTCACTCAGCAAATACATACCTAATCGTCTGTAGCAGCCGGCAGTAGAGGCTTCCTCTTTTTCCGCTGTGACTACACAGCGGGTCATGTGACTAGTCACATGACGCGGAAGAAGACAGAAGTCTCTACCACCGGCTGCTATGGAAGATTAGGTATGTATAAACCCTCCCTCACCCAGCCGGCCAGCTGCTGCACCCTCCCCTCACCCTCCCGTCATTAGATTCGCGTCGGCACATGCCCCCATCCCTCGTGGAACGGTCCGCTTCTTCACTAGTGTGAAGCAACGTTCCGCTTTACATTGCCCCAATGCTGCTGCATTTTTTGTCCAGATCCGTTCCGCTAAGCAGAACGGTCTGGAAAATTAGGGTCTGCAACAATTTTTAGGTCCGGGGATCAGAACGTACGGAACGTATCCGTACCAATGGATGCATGTGAATGGATCCATAGGTTAACATTGGATCCATTCACATCCGTTCCGTTTGTACAGTATATGTTCCGGTTCAGATCCGCAAAAAAAATGCTAATGTGAACCAGGCCTTAATCATGTAAGAGGATGGATGACCTCTTACTTTCAGCTCAGAATGAGACTTAAAGAGAATCTGTACTCTAAAATTCTTACAACAAAAAGCATACCATTATATTCATTATATTCTCCTGGGCCCCTCTGTGCTGTTTCTGCCACTCTCTGGTGCAAACCTGGCTTGTAATTGCCAGTTTTAGGCAGTGTTTACAAACAAACTAACCAGCTTGTGATAGGCTCACATAAGCAGAGTGTGTGAGTCATACAGAGCCTGCAGGGGGCCTGGAGAGGGTGTGCATAGCTTCTATCCAATCACAAGCAGCCCTGCACATTCCAGTCTAAGTGCCTCAGGTCGACAGAGCCGACAGAGGAGAGAAGATTAGATCATATAACAGAGATAATACAGTCACTGTGCAAGTAGGAAAGGCTGCAGTAAGCCAGACCATATTAGAACAGGCATAGGAATTTATAGGATAGAAGAAATAAGGATGAACATTTTGTTACAGAGTCTCTTTAAGTCTTTGTCTTGAGATGGTCAGTGTGGATTGAGTTATGTGACTTCCTCCAGAATTTCCTGCAATATTTCCCTTCTTTGCCCTTTTTGGTGGACAAGGGTCATCTGACTCATCTTTCCAAACCCCTGGTTGTGTTTACTCTGGCTTTTTGCAGTTATACGTGTGGTGCACCCATTTCCCTCATCTCACCCCACTTTGGAATAGGTTGCCACTGTATCTCACCCACTATACCTTTTTTACCTCAATGGCTCTTATGTGTCATTGAGTAGAGTAGCTGAACAAAGCATTTTTATTACAATAAGATTTACTGGCTACAGATGTTGATGACTTGCAAATACTGAGGATGTATTTATATAACCCTTTCCTTACCTCATATCCCCCCTTCCATTCTCCCACCCCCCACCCCCACATTCTTCCTTCCCTTCCTTCCCTTTACTTTCCACAAAAACGGGTCAATAGTATCATTGGTTTTGTTCATTCTGCAATTATGTGTTGTCTTTTTATCCATTTATTCTCGCTCAAATGTTTTGGCAGTGTTGTTGCTAAAATAAATACTGAGAGGGGGAACCTACCGAATACTGGGTGCATGTCTGGTTACCTGTGTAATACCTACACTATGTGTCGTTGTATTGTTTTGTCTGTGTCCGTTAAGCAGCTGCTAAGTCAAATTCATTGTAATCGCAAACTTATTTGGCCAAATTAAATTGATTCTGATACTGATTTACTATGGGGCTTACAGTAGCAATAAAAAGAATGTGAACCCTTTGGAATTATATGGATTGCTGCACAACTTGGTCATAAAATGTGATCTGATCTTCATCTAAGTCACAGCAATAGACAATCACAGTCTGCTTAACCTCCTTGCCGGTTATCCCGAGCTCAGCTCGGGGTAACCTGCCGCGGAGGATTCCTCAGGCCCTGCTAGGCCGATTTGCATATTTTTTTTGTTACATGCAGCTAGCACTTTGCTAGCTGCGTGTAACTTACGATCGCCGCCGCTCCGCGCCGATTCGCCGCAACCCGCCGCATCACAGGGTGCCCCCCCCCCCCCCGAGACCCGTGCGCTGCCTGGCCAATCAGTGCCAGGCAGCGTCGAGGGGTGGTTCGGGACTCCCTCTGACGTCACGACATCGACGACGTCGATGACGTCATCGCGCCCGTCGCCACGGCGACGGGGGAAGCCCTCATGGAAATCCCGTTCAGAACGGGATTTCCGGATGGGTATATGCGCCGGCGGCGATCGGCACATTCGGGGGGACGCCGCAGGGAGGGGGGAAGCATGTAGCTAGCGCTAGGCTAGCTACATGCTAAACAAAAAAAAAATGCAAAAAAACACCCTCCCTGCCGTGCGCAGCAAATTTTTATAACGACAGGGAGGTTAAACAAATACCACACAAATAATTAAATATTTCCATGTTTTTATTAAACACACCATGTAAACATTCACGGTGCAGGTGGAAAAAGTATATGAACTCCTAGGGCTTGATTCACAAAAGAGTGGTAACTGATAGCGCGGGCGTTTTCGCGCGATCGCGAATTTTCACGCGCAATTAACCGTTTTTGTGCGCAAACGCAAATTTTTGCGCAAAATTTTTATCGTTTTCGCATGAAATTCATGTTTGCATGCAAAAAATTGTTAATTGTGCATGACAACGTGCGAAAACGCCCGTGCTATCAGTTAGCACTCTTTTGTGAATCAAGCCCCTAGACTAATGACACCTCCAAGAGCTAATTGGAGTGAGGTGTTAGCCAGCTGGGGTCAATCAATGAGATTGGAGATGTTGGTTACAGCTGCCCTGCCCTATAAAAACACACACCAGTTTCGGGTTTGCTTTTCCCAAGAAGCATTGCCTGGTGTGAATGATGCCTCACACAATAGAGCTCTCAGAAGACCTACGATTAAGAATTGTTGACTTGCATAAAGCTGGAAAGGGTTATAAAAGTATCTCCAACTGCCTTGCAGTTCATCAGTCCACAGTAAGACAAATTGTCTATAAATGGAGAAAGTTCAGCACTGCTGCTACTCTCCCTATGAGTGGCCGTCCTGTAAAGATGACTGCAAGAGCACAGCGCAGAATGCTCAATTAGGTCAAGAAGAATCCTAGAGACTTACAAAAGTCTCTGGCATATGCTAACATCCCTGTTAGCGAATCTATGATACGTAAAACACTAACAAACAAACACAGAACATTTATATTGCGCTTTTCTCCTGGCAGACTCAAAGCACCAGAGCTGCAGCCACTAGGACGTGCTCTATAGGCAGTAGCAGTGTTAGGGAGTCTTGCCCAAGGTCTCCTACTGAATAGGTGCTGGCTTACTGAACAGGCAGAGCTGAGATTCAAACCCAGGTCTCCTGTGTCAGAGGCAGAGCCTGTCCTGTGTCAGAGCCATTACACTATCCAGAATGGAGTTCATGGGAGGATACAACAGAGGAAGCCACTGTTGTCTCCCCAAAAAATTGCTGCACGTTTAAAGTTTGCAAAAGACCACCTGGATGTTCCCCAGCAGTACTGGCAAAATATTTTGTGGACAGATGAAACCAAAGTTGAGTTGTTTGGAAAAAAACACACAACACTACTATATGCTTGGGGAAAACGAGGCACAGCACACCAACATCAAAACCTCATCCCAACTGTGAATCATGGTTTGGGACTGCTTTGCTGCGTCAGTGCCTGGACAGATTGCTATCATCAAAGGAAAAATGAATTCCCAAGTTTATTAAGACATTTTGCATGAGAACTTAAAGAGAATCAGTATTGTTAAAATCGCACAAAAGTAAACATACCAGTGTGTTAGGGGACATCTCCTATTACCCTCTGTCACAATTTCACCGCTCCCCGCTGCATTAAAAGTAGTCAAAAACAGTTTTAAAAAGTTTGTTTATAAACAAACAAAATGGCCACCAAAACAGGAAGTAGGTTGTACAGCATGTCCACACATAGAAAATACATCCATACACAAGCAGGCTGTATACAGCCTTACTTCTGAATCTCAAGAGATCACTTGTGTGTGTTTACCTTCTGTCCCCAGCTTCTCTCATGCACTGAACATTACAGGCTTCCTGCAGACAGCTCTGCCTATGTCGTTAATTCCTCAGTATGTGACAGACCAGCTCCTTTCACAGCCTCCAGAGGAGGATTTTTATCCAGCTCTCTTCTATCACTGATAAGATAGCAGAGAAGCTGCTGGCTTATGTAAATAAAACACACACTGGAGTGTGCATAGAGGAACAGTTCAACACTGAAGAACTTGGCAGCCTTCCAGACACAGGCCGACAAGTCTGACAGGGGAAAGATACATTGATTTATTACAGAGATGGTTATAGTAGAAAGAGCTGCAGTAAGCCACAACACATTACAATAGGTTTAGGAACGTGTAGGATGGTAGAAAAAACATTGTAATTTTTGTTACAGAGTCACTTTAAGGCCATCTGTCCACCACCTGAAGCTCAGCAAAAGATGGGTGTTGCAACAGGACAACGACCCATAGCATAGAAGTAAATCAACAACATAATGGCTTAAATTGTACCAGAGATCTCGATATATAAAGATTTGATACTTACCCAGGGCTTCCTCCCACCCCATGAACACGTGTGAGTCCTTCGTCGATCTCCCGCGGTCTCCCATTCAGCCATGATCAGCCTTTGTAATAGGCTCAGTCAGGTCAAGTGTGGGTCTTTTGAGCATGCGTGGACCTCCCGCGCATGCGCAGCTGATTGCAGCCGAACGGGAAACCGCTGGAGGACATTGACTTGACACTTGTTTATGGGGCGGGAGGAAGCCCTGGGTAAGTATCAAATCTTTAGATAGCCAGATCTCTGGTTTACTTTAAACAGAAGAAAATACACCTTCTGGAGTGGCCCAGTCAGAGTCCTGACCTTAACCCGATTGAGATGCTGTGGCATGACCTTAAGAAAGCGATTTACACCAGACATCCCCATAATATTGCTGAACTGAAACAGTTCTGTAAAGAGGTATAGTCAAAAATTACTCCTGACCGTTGTGCACGTCTGATCTGCAACTACAGGTACATTTGGTTGAAGTTCTTGCTGCCAAAGGAGGTGCAACCAGTTATTAAATCCAGGGGTTCACATACCTTTTCCACCTCCACTGTGAAGGTTTACATGGTGTGTTCAATAAAAACCTGGAAACATTTATTTGTGTGGTATTAGTTTAAGCAGACTATGATTGTCTATTGTTGTGACTTAGATGAAGATCAGATCACATTTTATGACCAATTTGTGCAGCAATCCATATAATTCCAAAGGATTCACATACTTTTTATTGATACTGTATTTAATATTGGTAAATGAAGATATTGAGACAGCGCTATCTAAAATTAGATTGAATTTTATTCTATTTGAGAGCTTCCACATAAATTAAAAATATGTATATTAAAATATGCAAGAAAAAGTGCAATAAGATGCGTATTCTTGCAATCAATATATATATATAGTATATTTAATATCGGGGGCACATCTGGCTACCATCCCAGTACAGGTAGCTGCTTTGGAATTTGCAGTTACACCCCTGGTGCGTGTGTAGGTATATATGTATATTATGTGCGAAGAATGAGTCTGAGTGGTGGCTGTACTATTATGTGTGTCAGGATGCCCCTCTCTTTTGGGGCTCCTCCTCTGCATCTCCAAGTCAGGGCAGAAAAGTGTGCAGCTATGATTTGTCCACCTATTTCTTTTTATCCCTCTACAGGGAAAGTCCTTTCCAATAAATCACATGACCACATCACTGAGCATGGAGGACAGGAGTCACATGACTGAGAGGATATTAGACTTCACCCTGGAGATCATCTACCTGCTGATTGGAGAGGTGAGGAGGATTTTGGGAGTGTCACATGACTTCACTCTTATCTCTATTAATAAGACACAGCTCACTGGAGAGCTGAGGAGGATTCTGGGAATGTACACAGTAACTGTTATCGTATATGTTTGTGTAGGATTGTAAAATAGTGAAAGAGACATCTGGTGAACTACTGACACCCAACAGCCATCGCCATGAACCATCCTCCATCACAGAACGGCCACCTCACTCCCTGATGTCTGAGAGAAACAACGTAAAGAAGATTATAGAAGTCATCAACAAGATGATAGAGCTGCTGACAGGAGAGGTGAGCAGTGCTGGAAATTATGGGGCATTCTCCAGTAACAGCAAGGCATGTGCTTGTATGGTAACTGTATCATTATGTGTCAGTTTCCTATAAGGTGTCAGGATGTCATTGTCTTATTCTCCAGGAGCGGCAGTATATAGAAGGACACAAGGACCTCTGCAAGGACACCATGATGGAGAATCAGCCGCCCCTCACATCACCGGGTAAGAGGAGACTTTCATTTCTTGTAAAGGAGAGAGCAGTATGGAGGGTCCACCTAGATCCCCCCATTATCGGATAAATACCTAGAAATAACAAGAATGTTATTGCCAGGTGTCAAGACAGATCTACAGAAAGAGCAGCTGAGTGAATTAACATTTGTTCTCCTGTAGGGGTCACAGTGCATAAGGAGAGAAGTACCACCTCCTGGAGTAGCTCAGTAATTACCCTAGTGTATGCCTGTGTGTGCCCAAGTCATAGTCTGATGCTCTGGCCATAGTTTAACCATTTTAGCCTTTTGGACGTGACTGTCACATCCAATAGGATGCTGATGTGCGCTCCCGTGCCGCCTCCTGTTAGCCCGGAGATCAATGAATGGGAAAGTCCCCGGTAGAAAGACCGACAGCTTCTTATGAGACACAGCTGTATCATCCTTGTGGCACATCTGGCTTCGGGGAAGGGTGCTGACTTGTACTGGGGGCACATCTGGAGTGGGCTTTACTGGGGAGGAGGCTTATATGTGAATCAAACACCTTTTCTTGGTTTCTACGAGAAAAGTGGGTACCTCGGCTTATATGCAGGTCGGTTTATGTGCGAGTATATACGGTAACTGTTTACCTCCCATACCTAAAAAAAATACTGAAATAAAATGTTTAACTAAAACAAAAATAAAAAAAATTACAATTAAAAAAAAAACCATAAATAGTTACCTAAGGGTCAGAAATTTTTTTAATATGCAAGTGTATAATATGCAAGGGTATATAACTAATATTTTGTTTAAATTGTAAGCTTGTAAATAGTGATAGACGCAAAACTGAAAAAATGCACCTTTATTTCCAAATGAAATATTGGTGCCATACATTGTGATAGGGATATAATTTAAATGGTGTAATAACTGGTTCAAATTGGCAAATAAAATGTGTGAGTTTTAATTATGGTAGCATGTACAGTATTATTTTAACCACTTCAGGACCACCGTGTTAAGCCCCCTTAAAGACCTGGCCATTTTCTTGTTAATAGGCCACTGCAGCTTTAAGGTCAAGCTGCAGGGCCGCACAACACAGCACACAAGTGATTCCCCCCCCCCCTTTTCTCCCCACCAACAGAGCTCTCTATTTTTTATAAATATTTATGTTTGTGTTTTTTTTTTTAATTAAATGTACCTATTTACTATTGTTTTTTCCCCATCCCTCCCTCCCTGCAGCCAGCCAATCAGCGTGATCCGCTGTCATAGGCTTCAGCCTATGACAGCCAATCACTGTCAGGTCTCCCAGGGGGACAGCCGTGTGACAGATTGCAGCGCTGTACTAAGTGAAAAGTCCCCTTGAGCTGCGATCGCTGCGCGGAGACTGAAGGTGGGGCGGAGCTCCGCCCCTCAAGCAGGAGATGCGCGCGCAGCCTGCACACGATCTCCTGCAGTAGCCGGCCCCAGGAATTGCCGTTAGGCGGTCCTAGGGCTGCCGCCGCGGCCACGCTCATTGGTGTGGGGCGGTCTTTAGGTAGTTAAAGCTATAATAGCCAAAAACTGAGAAATAATGAATTTTTTCTATTTTTTTAATATTCCTGTTATAATGCATTTAAAAAATAATAATTCTTAGCAAAATGACCCACCCAAAGAAAGCCTAATTGATGGCGTACAAAATAAGATATAGATCAATTCATTGTGATAATTAGTGATAAAGTTATTGGCGAATGAATGGGAGGTGAAAATTGCTCAGGTGCATAAGGTGAAAAACGACTGAAGGCTGAACTGGCTGGGAATGGCTCCTTGGAGTGTAATAAAGGGAAGTGAGAATCCTGACTAGTATAGCACTGTGCTGCCCCAGCTAACTGTATAACCAGGAATGTGTCACAGCATTCAGTACTAGCAAGCTAAGATCATGCATTTATTCAGTTCTATTCTGCTGACATTCCTTTGTATTACCCGGGAGGCAGTTACATTATTATGTGTGTAGCCAGTCAGGGAGAAGTGGGATAGGCCATGTACTATTTATTCATTCTGCTGCAGAAGTGTCCTGCCCAGCCTCTTACAATAATTCTACACTATATACATATCTTATATATGAATACATTTCTCCCTCATACACTGGCAGCTAGATTTACTTTACAACAGAATGGTCCATCTAGATCCCCCATAATGTAATAATCACAAAGAAATAATGTATTCAGTCAATGGGCTTGATTCACTAAGACAAATAGCATGCCTTATCAAAATTAGCATGCCCTATCAGAGTAGCATAGCAAAGTTATGCCTGCTAATTGGAAATGACGAGAGCTCTACTCATCCTGCCCTGAGCCCCTGCGGGCTCGTAGCGCTCGCTATGCTGCTCTGATAAGGCGTGTTAACTTTGATAAAGCATGCTATTTGTCTTTGTGAACCAAGCCCATTGTGTGTGTTTCCTACAGATGGATCCAGCAACAGAAACCCCTTAGAGAGAAGTACAGGTCCTGTTTACTCCCAGGATTGTACACAGGAAGATCCCACCATCCCCCACCATTATCAGGTAGGTGGAACTGAGGGTGTAATATTCTTAGGAGATAAACCCACCCCCCACCTTCTGTTTCCTCCCTCTCTGCCACAGATTTAACCACTCACTTCACCAACAAAATAGTCTCCATCCGTCAGGAAATATCCAATCTTCAATCTTCACCTCCCACCCGCTCACAACCAACTCCTCCTCCACCCTATCCTCCCCTCACCTCCTTCACTCCTACTACCACTGAGGAAGTCAACCACCTACTGCAGACTTCCCATACCACTACCTCCCTCCTTGACCCTATCCCTTCTGATCTACTTCAGCCTCACTTCAAGGATCTGGCCCCAGTCCTCACTACCCTGTTTAATCTCTCCCTATCCGCAGGCACCTTCCCCTCAGACTTCAAGCAGGCCACAGTACTGCACCTGCTCAAGAAACCCTCCCTCAACCCCTCGCTACCCTCCAACTATCACCCGATCTCCCTCCTCCCCTTCGCCTCAAAACTTCTTGAGCGTCTGGTTCACAAACGCCTGACCCAGTACCTCAATGCCAACTCACTACTAGACCCACTGCAATCTGGATTTCGGCCTGCCCACTCAACCGAAATGGCTCTCACCAAAGTGGTCAATGACCTTGCCTTAGCTAAAGCTGAAGGTAAATACTCCATTCTCCTCCTCCTTGACCTTTTAGCAGCTTTTGATACAGTAGATCATCCCCTACTCCTCCAGTCCCTCCAATCCATGGGCATTCACGATCTCGCCCTGACCTGGCTTTCATCCTACCTCTCCAACCGCTCCTTCACGACCTCCTTCAATGAGTCCTTGTCCACCCCCAACCACCTCTCAGTGGGAGTCCCCCAAGGCTCGGTCCTTGGCCCCCTACTGTTCTCCCTATACACATCCTCCATTGGCAAGGTTATCTCCTCCATGGGTTTTAACTATCATCTGTATGCAGATGACACCCAAATCTACCACCACACCCCTGACATATCCACCACTACCATGGACAAGGTCTCCTCCTGCCTATCTGCCATCTCCTCCTGGATGTCCACTAGGTTCCTGAAACTAAATCTAGACAAAACGGAATTTATGATCTTCCCACCCCGGTCATCCCTGGACCTCCCAGATGTGCAGGTCACTGTTAACCACACTACCATTCGCCCTACCTCTCAAGCCCGCTGTCTGGGTGTCACCCTGGACTCCGCACTCTCCTTCACTCCCCACATCCAAAACCTCACAAAGTCCTGCAACTTCCACCTTCGTAACATCTGTAGGATTCGCCCTTTCCTGACCCCTGCCACCACCAAACTCCTCATCCATGCCCTCATAATTTCCCGCCTCGACTACTGCAATGCCCTTCTGTCTGGTCTTCCTATGACCCAAATAGTCCCACTGCAGTCCATCATGAATGCGGCAGCCAGAATTATCCACTCCTCCCATCGCTCCACCAGGGCAGCTCCCCTCCGTGAATCCCTCCACTGGCTTCCTATCCAGTCCAGAATCAGATTCAAGATATTGTGTCTGACCTACAAATCCGTCCACAAAACCTGTCCAACCTACATTTCTGATCTTACTCAGAGATACACACCAAGCCACTTACTCCGCTCCTCCAATGAACTTCGCCTGACAGTCCCCCGCATCACCCAGTCCCATGCACGCCTCCAAGACTTCTCAAGAGCCGCTCCAACACTATGGAACTCCTTACCTCCACCCATTAGGGCAGCCCCCTTCTTCAACACCTTCAAGAAGGCCCTCAAAACTCACCTTTTCACTCTGGCCTACCACCCCTCACAATTGCTCTAAACCCACAGAAGGAACTCTGGTCCCCTACCTCTCGTGTCCCTACCTCTCCCTCTAGATTGTAAGCCTTTGGGCAGGGTCCTCCTCCTTTTGCGTCCTACCTGATCATGCACCTCCATTACTGTGCACCCGTGCTGTGCACTTGAGTGAACCTAACTTGCCTAATCTCCATGCACCCATCCAGTGACTGACTAAGCATTACCTTGTACTCATACTGTGCTGTGTGATCTGGTTTTCTTGTATTCCTGTATTGTCATATTGCTGCATGTCACCCCTAAATATTGTCTGTAACCTAAATTAATGTTCAGCGCTGTGTAATATGTTGGCGCTTTATAAATACAATAAATAATAATAATAATAATTGTATAAAGCAAGCCTGTGAGAAAAGCGAGTTAATAGGTAGATAATTACCTGAGTAGTGGAATGCCTATGGATAGTGCAGAGGCTCCCCTGATCCTCCCAGGGCCCATTGCTGCTGCCCAGGACTCTGCTTCTCCATGGGTGTGCTACAGTTCAAGTACTAGTGCAGCCATACTGTGCATGCACCAGTAAGGTCCATAGAAGCCAGCCAAATAGCATGACATTGCTGGTGTTTGGAGGAATAGGCCATGCATCACTGGCTTCACTCTACTGTGCATGTGTGAAGTGTTCTCGAGCATGCTCAGTACAGGCATACTCTTACACGCATGGGGGTGTGGTCATGAGAACATTCTCAAAAATTCAGAGGGATCCTGCGCTGGAGAGGAGAGCTCAACGAGGACCAGGGAAGCCTCTGGACTATCCACAGGCTTCCCACTACTGATGTAACTATCTATCTTATAACTTTTTTTATCACTTCAGATACACTTTAAAGATGTCATTCTTTGTGTTTTGTGGCTTTAGTGTAAAGAACGGATTAATGTAAAACTTGAGGTTAAAGAGGAAGAAGAAGAGACATATGTGAGGAGTGATCAGCAGACTATGGAGGAGGGTAACATGATGAGGACAAGTAAAGAGGAAGAAGAGACATATGTGAGGAGTGATCAGCAGTCTATGGAGGAGGGTGACATGATGAGGACAAGTAAAGAGGAAGAAGAAGAGACGTATGTGAGGAGTGATCAGCAGTCTATAGAGGAGGGTGACATGATGAGGACAAGTAAAGAGGAAGAAGAAGAGACGTATATGAGGAGTGATCAGCAGTCTATGGAGGAGGGTGTCATCAGGATTATTAAAGTGAAAGATAAAGAGATGTTTGTGAAGAGTGATCAGCTGTCCCTGGAGAAGGATGACTTGATGACAAATAATAAATTAGAAATAATTTGTGTAGATATCTGCACAGGTAAGTTATGAAAGTTCCATCCCCATTCTATTTGGGTTTGAGACCAATATGCATAAGAAAATAATGCAAGCCATCCAAGGGTGTAGTAATGGCAGCTGCTATAGGGCCCTGGAACAAGTTGGGGGCCCAGTATCTTTCTAACGTGCATGCTCTGGGTTTAGACTACATATTTCCAAGCACTGGTGTATGCTACTGAACATTACCATATCTGCTTATCAACAGATTGTGAAGAGGGAGGGCGACACAAATGCCCCTCTCATCAATCAGTGTTCTCTGTACTGACAAACCCGGCCCCCACACACACAGATATCTGCCACCACGTGTTTCCAACATGTGCATACAGCCCACACACCAGTTGTGCATAGTAACGTCACGTGTAACCCATATCTGTGAGAAAGGTCTCTATCAGCTTCTGTCGTGCTCCTGGCTGAATGTCACAGATGTGCAAGTGCACAATAGGTACAGTATTGCTCCGAGGCAGGTTCAAGACTGTGACTACTCAGATCATGGAGATAGCCTAAATGATTTTATAACATGTATAAAAGTACAGACAACATGGTGAATGAATGATTACAGAAATACAGGCAGAAAACGCTAACAAATATACAATACAGCCCACAATAAAATAAAAGGAATAATGAAGAAAGAATAGGCACGTTTCTGTTGGTCTGATCCAGTCTTTGGGGTTACGGTGATAGCAGCTGCAGCAATCAGTCCATTGAGAGTCACAGCTTCTCTCTAATGCTCCTGATGAGGAAAGGGCAGCAGCTCGTTGGCAGCATTGATGTCATGTACAGAAACCAATCAGACAATGGGTTACTCAGCATTTTATAGTCTTATAATAATAAGACTTTTTGTGGGCAGAACTATTGATGGAGACTTGCTTTCTTACCTTCTGTGGTCCTGCCTATATATCATTTTTTATGACATTTCATGTCTCATTTCTCTGGGAAATTTCAGATTGATTTGCAGTTGGAATGATTTCACTCTACTAGTCTTTTAAAATTCTGTGCCTGGCCTACAAATCTGTGCATAAGACCTGCCCAACCTACATCTCTGAGCTCGTCCACAGATATATACCTGCCCGCCCCCTCCAGTCCTCCAGTGATCTCTGCCTGACTGCCTCACGCATTGCTCACTCCCTTGCATACCCAAAGGACTTCTCAAGAGCCGTCCCCACCCCATGGAACTCCCTTCCACCCCCCTCAGCCTCAGACTCACCCCCTCCTTCAACACGTTCAAGCAAGCTCTCAAAACACATTTCTTTAAAATGGCCTACCCCCATCTACCACACTTTGAGGCCTCTTCCACACCAGGACGTTGCGTTTAGGGGACGTTATAGGGCACATAACGTGCCCCTAATGCAAGGCCTGGTGGTGTTGGAGCAGGACGCTGCCAAGAGCCGCGTTACAAGCAGCTCTTGGTGCGCCTGCTCTGTCGGAGGCGCTGCGGAGACCACGTGAGCGGAGCTCTCCACATCACGTGGTCCCGCCAGCCAATCAGCAGCCGCTCCAGGATGTAAACACTGCAAGTGCTGTGAATAATAAGTAGCCATGTGCCTGGCTACGTAGCGGCCTCTCCCCGCCTTCTCTCCGCCCCTAAAATAAAAAAAAACACCCGTACTGAGCATGTGCAAACAGTCTAACATGGCTTAGCCGCGTATAAAGTACTGCATGCAGTATGTTGTCTTGATGTGAAGCGTTACGTGTGCATTTAAGTTAGAGGGATACTCTGTCAGTTATGCATGTCAGCCATGACAGAGGGAGTCATTACTTATGTGCAGTATGAGCTGGGGCCAATCAGATCTTTGCTTTGTTATGTAGTGAGGCCTCTGACATCAGCAGGTAACATGTACTTTCACTCTTCTCCCAGCAGGTGGAGACAATATTGGGAACAGGTCAGAGGGACACCTTCTTGTTCCTCCTCCTTGTAATGTAGAAGATATTGGCGTCACACAGATTCTTCCAGGAATTTCCACCATTCCCTCCAATCATCAGGAAGCTTCTGGAGGGTCACATCATGTTACCCCAAATATCCCTTCAGGTGTGCACACTGCTGGCAGAGCGAATGATTGGGATAATTCTCAGGAATCTTCTAGTATGGCAGATACTGTAACAGGTGAAGGCAACAAGAAACATTCATGCCTGGTTTGTGATAAATATTTTACATCTTATCGGGGCCTTTTTACGCATCAAAGAAGTCACAAAGAGCACCAGCCTTTTTCATGTTCAGAGTGTGGGAAAAAATTCCTTTTTAATTCACTCCTACAGAGTCACCAGACAACACACACAGGAGAGTGTCCTTATTCATGTTCAGTTTGTGGGAAAAAATTCTCTTATATTTCACGCCTTCGTAAGCACCAGAGAATACACACAGGAGAGCGTCCCTATTCATGTTCAGAGAGTGGGAAAAAGTTTACTGCTCATTCACTCCTTGAAAGTCACCAGAGAACACACACAGGAGACTGTCCTTTTCCATGTTCAGAGTGTGGGAAAAAGTTTACTGCTCACTCAAGCCTTCAGAGTCACCAAAGAACACACACAGGAGAGCGCCCCTATTCATGTTCAGTGTGTGGGAAAAATTTCCCTTATATTTCACGCCTTCATAAGCATCAGAAAACACACACAGGAGAAAGTCTCTATTCATGTTCAGAGTGTGGGAAAAGGTTTACTGCTCATTCAAGTTTTCAGATTCACCAGAGGACACACACAGGAGAGCGTCCTTATTCATGTTCAGAGTGTGGGAAAAAGTTTTCTGCTCACTCGAGCCTTCAGAAGCACCAGAGAACTCACACAGGAGAGCGTCCTTATTCATGTTCAGAGTGTGGGAAGAGATTTACTGATAACTCAAATCTTCAGAGGCACCAGAGGACACACAGAGAAAAACAGCCTTATTAGTGTTCAGAGTGTAGGAAAAAGTTTACAGCTCACTCAAGCCTTCAGAAGCACCACACAGCGTTAACCTACCATTTAAGCAGTAAACACACATGGGAGAGCATCAGCATCATTTATTCCCCCTCCTTATTCACACCTTTACAGACACCAAACAACACACACAGGAGAGTGTCCTTTTCATGTTCAGAGTGTGGGAAGAATTCTCTTCTACATATCAGCTTTGTAAAATCCACACAGGAGATCGTCCTTATTCATGTTGAGAGGGTGGGAAATGTTTTGTCGAGAAGGGGAGTTTAGTTGTAGACTGTAAAAAAAAACACCCACTCATGAAAGAGTTTGGAATGTAAAAAAACACCTTTTCATGGATGAATTTCCAATTATAATAATGTATATATAATAATAATGCCCTTTATCAAAGCACTTGATAAAGGGCCCAAGCCCCGAAACGTTGTTCTGGTTTGCTGCTTTTCAGATGCATTAAAGGGCACTGAGTACCCAGGACATTTTCTTTTTGACAACGAGCCTGCTCATAAGGGAGCCATTGGGGGTGGGGAAAGGGGGAGGGCCATTGCTTACCTACGGGGGGCTGCTCCTGTAACCTCCCCTCCACCTGTATGGTAGACACCATCACTGTCCCCCGCTGCCGGAGTTTAAAGACTCTGCCTGTGGAGCGCTCTCCTGGTCGCAATGCGTGTTGGGAGGTGTAGCACATTGATCTCCCTGGTGGGAAATATATTCACAATGCAACCAGGAGAGTGCTCCACAGGCAGAATCTTTAAACTGTGGCAACTGCGGACAATGATGGAGTCCTCCACACAGACGGGGCTACAGGAGTAGCCCCCATAGGTAAGCAATGGCCCTCCCCTAACCCCGCCCCTCAATGTGATACTGCATTACAAACCTCCATTATGGGGAGGTTAATTGGGTGCTCAGAATATCCTGGGTGCTCAGTGCCCTTTAATATATTTGGAAAATCATTCATGAAAAGGACAAGTTCAGTTGGAGTTGTTCTGCAATGCGCTTTGTGGTTCTATGGCCACTTCCTCAGGCCAATTAAAGTGAAGGTTTGTATAATCAAGCCAATCCTGCATAGCGCCTCTTTATATTTTAGTTGATCTTAACTTAGTTTTATATTCTTTGGATGCCTCTTCCCCTCTTGTACAATTATTCCACCCTCCACTCCACCACCACCCACCTTTGGAGTGACTTCTTTCTTTGCCACAATTAGTTCCACTTTTTTTTTTAGAGAGCGAGGCCACCTTTGATGGTCTGGATACACCTGAGTGGAGACAGGTTTGTGAATCTCCACCTGCCTGCTTGGTTGGTTGCTATGCCTGCAGTCCTCCTTTGTGAGCTCCATTCTCCTTCACTCTCCTGTCATTTATCACAACATATTGCACTGTTTGGGCTCCCGCTGTCTCTGTGCTTTCTTATGTAGCTGTTGTGGCACCTCATCCTCACCAGACTCCCTCTGCAGAGCTTATCCGGTATTCAGTACACACACTGAGTCATTCTGTACTGGGAACAATAGGAGCGACTGCCAGATGCCTTAAAAGGGGGCTAAAGGCAGTATTCAAGTATATTGCAGTGTTATGCTGGGAATACAAGGTTCGTTTTTGAGGTGATTAGATGGTTCGATAGATAATTTCTGACATGTCCGATCTCCCTTTTGATCCTTTCGTTGCTCGATTTCTGATAGAAGTGAATGGAAAAAGATAAGAAAAATGAGCGGAAGATAAGAGAATAGACTGCAGAATCGAGCGGCAAAAACGATCGAGAGGAGAATCGAGCACCTGAAACGAACCGTGTATTCCCAGCATTAGGCTCTTAACCACAGTGAAATATTAGTACAGTAACTCTGTAAGGCTGATGATGACCAGAGAGCTGCAGAGATGAGGCAGGAAAACCACTGAAAGTTTTAGTAGTTTGCTGTTACATTCCTCCCTGTGGGGGTCTTACAGCAGCAGAAATTAGGAGCTTGTCACAGGCCTGGGGTTAGTATTGAAGTATATTTATTTAGCAAGATGGCCTTTAGTCAGGAGGGTCTTGCTGTACCTTGTATGTGAGGAGCTTCATCAGATCTAATGTCGTCAGTGTACAGTGCAGGTTTGTAATAAGTAGTTTTAATATTTTAATCGAGTAATCTAAATATGTGATGATTGGAATTCTCTGAATAGCTTGGGCCCAGCTATGATGAGAAGAATAATTATCTATATTGGATGTGACGCGATTGAGATATCAAAGCTATAGATAAATTATATATGTGATATTGATAAGATTGATTGAAAGAAATCTTCTATTATCTAGCATAGGGGAACAAGGCTGGGTTGGTAATAGGACAGCCTTCCCCCATAAAGGTAATTGGAGCATGTGTTTCTCATCATTGGGGGCAGGGTGTGCATTCCTCAAGCCATAGTAGTACAATGAAGCTGTTAGAATTCTGGATTTAACTAGTTTGACCATGCGCTTTGGGATAAAGGAACAGTTAACTGAAATAGCTAGATTCAGTAGTCGACCAATAGAGACTACAGCATTATTTGAACAAACCAATCACAGATAGCATTGGGACACACTGTGGGGCCAACCCATTTTAGTTATACCAGGAGTTTTAGGCGGGAGTGAGGCAGTCCTGCTTCTTCCAGCCTCATACACACACACACATTCACTCTCATCTACATACAAGCCAATACAATAAGTTTTTATTCATATACTTACAGATTACTCAGCAATCAATTTGTTCATCTTTTGTAATCATTTATAATGTAACTAAGATTTGTACCTTTATTGATTTATTTTTGAATATTCATGGAAGTTCAATAATGTTAAATAAACAACCACATCCTTTTTTTAAATGATTTACTCTGGTCTCTGAAAGACTTTGTGTTCAAGTTACAAATCCCTCATTTTAACATTTAACAAGGTTATTCCTTATTTCCTGCAGAGGTTGTGTTTCCCCTCATTGTTGTCCTCTCTTCTCCTTACTGTATGTTTTATTATATTAGCATTTGTATTATATTGCTTTGTTGTGCATCTCAATGAGAAAAAGTGTATTAAAAATGCACAAAATCAGATCTGTGTTGTACTTTTGTATCTGAACTCTGTCATTGATTTGTGTGATGGATTCGCCTCCAGCCACGCCCAGCACAGACATTTCCAGCACGCAGAGCACAAGTGAGGGTGCAGAACCATTGGGGGAGGGGGAGGAGGAGGGGCTTCAGCAGGTAATTTCTGCACACAGACACAGCTGGCCAGGAATGTGACAGGCTGGTGTGTTTGTATCAGTCACTGCCACTCGGACAAGAAGGCACCAGGTTTACACACTTGCCAATGAATGACTGCTTCCTCCACAGAGTCTGCACACAGGGCAGGATTTGTACCCTTTACCACCCTTGGCCGACTATCACCAGCCTCCCTCTGGCCAACAGCAATCCAAGCCCCCCCACCCCACCCCCCTGACAGAGAGTATACAAGCCCCTGGTCAGTGTCTCACCAGGCAGGAGGCCAGAGGCGTAGCTAGGGTTTCCAGCGCCCGGGGACAAAGACTATTAATGCGCCCTGTAAGGTCAAAAAAGGGGCATCGGCATGGTAATGGGTGGGGCCAAATATACATGACCTTAGCAGTGGTGTAAAAGGTCTGGCAGGGAAGTTTGAGCTCTGCCATAGTGTTTCCCCCAAAATACATGTAATCTGACAGCATTTCACCAAAAATACATGTAATTTGGCAGAGGTTCCTCCAAAATACAGATATTTGACAATGTTTGCCCCAAAATAGACACAATCTGGCAGCAGTGATTCCCCCAACATACATATAATCTGGCAGCTGTTCCCCAAAATACACTTAATCTGGCAGCAGCGGTTCCCCAAAAATACAGTTAATCTGGCAGCAGTTTCCCCAAAATAGGTGCCCCCAGTATAGGTAACCAGGTCTATAGGTGTCCCCAGTGGTAGTAACCAGGTAAATAAAAAAATAAAAAAACACAGGTCACAGCTGGGCGCCCCTAGGGACCCAGCGCCCGGGGGCACTTGTCCTACCCCGCCCACCCCTGCAGGAGGCAGGCTGCTTTTATACCTCTTTAGAGAGGTCACTCTCTCTGCACCCTAAGGTGTTTCTGCCCTCTCCGTCAGCCCCAGCGGTGCGGTGTGATACACCCCCCCCCCCCCCCCGAGTCTCATAAGATATGATGTAACAAACTTTCCCACCCCTCCGATAGGTTGGATGTGAGTGGAGGGCGGAGTAAGCCTCAAAGTGCAGCCGGCGGTTACAGTGAGTGACAGCTCAGATCACAGACAGTAAGCTGCTCCCTTTCACTGCCCCATTTTTTCCCTGAGTCCCAGACCTGGCCATCCATAGCTGTGTTTGCGGGGATAGGGGGCAAAGGAGGCATAAAGAAAATGGTCAAGTGCTGTGTAGAATAATTTCTCCTTGCATGCAATGCAGATTTCATGTAAATGATATGCAGCTTGAAGTTAGCTGAATAAAGATTGATAGGAAGTTATTTTGATTGATCCAATTTCAAACTGCATTGCATATAATTTACATGAAATTTGAATGCAAGGAGAAATTATGTGCAACTCACTGATGATCCCTAGTGCTGAGTTGTGTTTTTTTTTTTTGGAAGCTGTGCGAATTTCCATTAAAAGACGTGCATAATTCTCTATTAACTTGGCAGGGGCATTCCTATTATTGGGTGAGGGGGGGGGTCACCAAGACCCCCACAGCGGCAGAGCAGGAGGGGAAGCAGCACTAGAAGGAGGAGGGACAGCGGCAGAGATGGGGGTCCACCCACCTTATTGCCGCTGCTGCGCCACATATATGGAGGGGGAGAGAAGCAAAAGTAGGGGACCCAGGTGAGGGGGTGGGTCTGGCCCCTCTCCCCGCTGCTGTTCCTGCTGCCCTTCCTTCTTGCGCTGCTTCCCCCTTCTGGGGCAACTATACTAGCTACACTGTGTGGCAACCATACTACCTTCACTGGGGGCAGATATATACTACCATCACTGGGGGCAACTATACTACCATCACTGGGGGCAACTATACTAGCTACACTAGGGGCAACTATACTATCTATACAGGGACAACTATACTAGCTACAGTGAGGGCAACTGTACTAGCTATACTGGGGGCAACTATACTACCTATATTTGGGGCAACTATACTATCTATACTGGGGCAACTATACTAGCTACACTACTAGCTACACTGGGGCAACTATACTACTTACACTGGGGGCAACTATACTAGCTACACTAGGGGCAACTATACTATCTATACAGGGACAACTATACTAGCTACAGTGGGGGCAACTGTACTAGCTACACTGGGGGGCAACTATACTACCTATATTTGGGCAACTATACTACCTATACTGGGGGTAACTATACTAGCTACACTGGGGGCAACTACACCAGCTACACTGCACTGGGGGAAACTGTACTAGCTATACTGGGGCAACTATACTACCTACACTTGGGGCAACTATACTATCTACACTGGGGCAACTATACTACTTACACTGGGGGCAACTATACTAGCTGGACAAGGGCAATTATACTACCTACACTGGGGGCAGCTATACTATCTATACTGGGGCAACTATACTAACTATACTGAGGCAACTATGCTACCTACACTGGTGGAAATTATACTAGCTATACTGGGGCAACTGTATTACCTACACTAGGGGCAATTATACTAGCTATACTGGGGCAACTATACTACCTACACTGGGGGCAACTATACTAGCTATACTGGGGCAAATATACTACCTATATTGGGGGCAACTATACTAGCTACCTATACTGGGGACAACTTTATTACTTACTAGTAGACCTAAGCCCATTTAAAAACGGGCTATAGGTCTATCTCACCGTCGCCACATGTCCGCCCGCGTGTGCACCTGTCTGCCTGCCCCTTGTGGCCCTGTCCTCCTCCTGTCCCAACGGCTACACATGTGCAGTAGCCAAAACATACGGGACACATGGACAGGAGGATGACACAGGGACAGGTAGGGTTTTATTATATTGGATACTGGGGCAACTATGCTACCTATACTGGTGGCAGCTATACCTGGCATTACCTGACATGGCGCGTTTAGTATGCCACACTCGCTCCTTCCCTTTTTTTTAGGTTGGTGGGCGGATATCTTATAATACCCAGCACCGGGTGTCAAATGCCCTAGGTGCGCCACTGGAACTTGGAAGTATTAGCAGTGCATATGTAACAATGGCCCATTATAATTGCTCAGTCGCACAGCTTTTTCAGACTGGTTGGTCCTCAGTGCAAAGCTTAGAGTAGTATGGCGCTATAATATAATATATAATATATAATTCTGCTCCACATAATAAAGTGAAATATTTAGGCAGCAGATCCGATACTGACCACAAAAAGACCCTACTGTACCTGTAACAACCAGCGGTTCTGGAGGTGTGTTTAGCTTCTAAGGGTCAGTGTTGCCAAGCGGACTGTCCGTACAAAAGCACTTAAAGTACAGCTGTCCGTACTGCCCGTATTTCGTGGGCAGCCATCCGTCCAAATATGCATCAATTCTGCAAATCTATTCTGCGCATGCGTCTTGCGCTATGCGCGCTCTATTTTCTCCCTCCCTCAATCCCCCACACCCTCCCCTCCAATCAGAGAATGTCTTTTTGGCACCGGCGCCACTCGCTGCCCAATAAGAGATGCAGGCAGCCAGCCCAGCGAGTCACGAGGAGGAGGAGGACAGCGAGTGTCACGGCTGGTCAGAGCTGAGGTCGCAGCGCCAGTGCGCCACAGGCAGCAGCCGAGCCAGCAAGCAGCCTGAGCCTTGGCTGAGTCTACAGACTGATCGGAGCCCAGCAGCTGCCACCGCCCACCAGGAGCGACCAGTGCAGGAACACAAACAGCCGACTCAGCACACTCACTGTGAGTCTCTGTGAGAGAGAGAGAGGCACGAGTGGGGGAGACTTGGAGGAGAGGAGCTGTGCTGTTTGTCACTGGAGGTGGAGGAGGGCAGAGCACGAGAGCAGCAGAGGAGCCGTGTACACACTCAGTGACCGCCAGCCTGCATAACATTACTACAGCGTGAGACAAGTGAGTCTGGCTGCAATGCAGAAGGTGGGGGGGCTGGGGCTTCTGGCAGCAGGGAGACCTCCTTGGATTGAGCACACAGGCAGGGAAGAGAGCCTCCGGATCTGCAGATATTCTGGTGACCTGGGGTCAGGGTAATGATCATCAATCAGCTTTATTTCCTGCCAGTTGTCTTTCTTGACCTTTTAGAGGCAAATACTTATTAATGGGAACCTGCGATGGTGTTAATCTGTATTTTTATACTTACCTGGGGCTTTGTCCAGCCTTATAAGGTGTGTGCTCCCTCACTGGCCACTCAGTTTGTTTGCTACAGCTCTCCGTAATGTGACATGCTCCTGTACCCAGGAGTGTTCTGCGCCTTTGCAGTACTACTGCGCAGGCACAAAATGCTTCCAGCTGCGGTAGCGTGACAAGAGGTGCATGCATGGCAGAGCTGCGCATGCACAGAACAGCGTGGCCAGCCAGATTACTGGGAGCTATAGCGAACAGAACTGCCAGAGAGGATGATGAGGGAGCCCATACACCTCATGAGGCTGGAGGAAGCCCCAGTTAAGTATAATTACAAAGATTAACACCATCTCGCGTTCCCTTTAAAGTCAACCTAAAGCCAAGGACAATAAATGAGATTAACTCACCTGGGGCTTCCCTCAGCCCCCTGCAGCCCATCGGTGCCCTCGCAGCCCCGCTCCGATGGTCCAGGACCCGCCGGCGAACACTTCCGGTTTGGCTGTCACCGGCCGACAGGCATGGGAACGCGAGTGATTGTTCGCGTTCCCAGCCTGTATATCGCCCCCTATGCTGCTATTGCGGCCAGGAGGCTTAGAGCATGCTGAGACCTGCAGTACCCAAGAGTATAGTTAATTATAACCTTATGAGCTGCAACTCCTCAGCATGATCTGGCAGGGCATACTGAGCCTTATGGTTCAACAGACTGTAAATACAGGAATCAGGATTACATTAAAAAAAGGAATAAATAAGCATACCAATAAGTCTCCCCTACTGAATCATAAGCATGTTGGCTGTGGGATAGTGATATTACTCTGTAAAGTACTGTGGAAGATGTCAGGGCTATATACTGTATACTATAATACATAATTATAATATGGTAGGACATTAGACTATGACTATGGCAGGATTAGATTGTGATCTCCTCTGAGGACAGCCGGTGACATGACTGTGTACTCTGTAATGTGCTGCGGAAGATGTCAGTGCTGTATAAATACATAATTATAATATGGTGGGACATTAGACTATGACTATGGTAGAATTAGATTGTGAGCTGCTCTAAGGACAGTCAGTGACATGACTATGTACTATGTAATGTGCTGCAGAAGATGTCAATGCTATATACAGGGCTGTAGAGCTAATACAAAAATCATCCAGCTCCGACTGCCTTAGTTTATGAAATTACCAACCTCCAAGTACCCAAAAATTGCTCTAACTCTGACTCCACAGCCCTGGCTATATCCTACTAATATAATAAATGGGAAAGTTCGGATGTTTGGATGTTTGTTACTCGATCACGCAAAAACGGCTGAACGGATTTGAATGAAATTTGGCATACACATAGTACATTACCTGGAATAAAGTATAGGATACTTTTTATTCCCATAACCAAAAAGAGACAAATACAAATTTCACTGGAAAATGTAAACTGCAGACATTCTTACACTGTTACACTGGAGGTGTGTTTAGCTTCTAAGGGTAGAATGGTTAATTTGCATATATTCAGCAGTGATGCACTGGGAGACATCTCAAGCTCACTCCAACCTTTACTTTCCACAAAAACGGGTCAATAGTATCATTGGTTTTGTTCATTCTGCAATTATGTGTTGTCTTTTTATCCATTTATTCTCGCTCAAATGTTTTGGCAGTGTTGTTGCCAAAATAAATACTGAGAGGGGGAACCTACCTAATACTGGGTGCATGTCTGGTTACCTGTGTAATACCTACACTATGTGTTGTATTGTTTTGTTTGTGTCCGTTAAGCAGCTGTTAAGTAAAATTCATTAAAATCGCAAACTTATTTGGCCAAATTAAATTGATTCTGATGCTGATTTACTAGGGGCTTACAGTAGCAATAAAAGTATGTGAACCCTTTGGAATTATATGGATTGCTGCACAAATTGGTCATAAAATGTGATCTGATCATCTAAGTCACAGCAATAGACAATCCCAGTCTGCTTAAACAAATACCACACAAATAATTGAATATTTCCATGTTTTTATTGAACACACCATGTAAACATTCACGGTGCAGGTGGAAAAAGTATATGAACTCCTAGGGCTTGATTCACAAAAGAGTGCTAACTGATAGCACGGGCGTTTTCGCGCGATCGCACACACACCAGTTTTGGATTTGCTTTCCCAAGAAGCATTGCCTGGTGTGAATGATGCCTCACTCAAAAGAGCTCTCAGAAGACCTGCGATTAAGAATTGTTGACTTCCAGACCCCACCTAAGATTCCCATTGCTCAACTACTCCCTACTATTAAATTTACCTTGCAAATATGGTGGTCGACTGCAAAAACGGCCAATCTTAGATCCCCCATATCTCCACTTTATCCCATATTGGGAAACCCAGCCTTTACCCCTGGGATGGCTGAAGACTTTATGGGTAGATGGTTTACTCTTAAATACACTAATTTCAGTAATTGGATAGATGTGTTATCAGGAAATATTGCGACTAAAGAAAAACTAGAGGATAAAATACAATTTACAGCTAAGCTTACTATGGAGTATAATCAAACCTATCATTTCTTGAAATCCCTTTCCAAGGGCATAAATCCCCTACTCAACTACACCCCATTTGAATGTCTGTGTGATCATAAGGGGCACCAAAAAGGCCTTATCTCATCAATATATGCCTTGCTACTTGATAAGTCTGGTTCCACTAAACCTAACTACGCATACATGACAAGATGGGAACAAGCCTTAGGTCGATCCATAAGTTTTGAAGACTATTTGGGGAAATGCCAAACATGCCTCTATGTGCACACAGGTGAAAGAAAATATCTACAAAATATTGTTCAGATGGTATAGAACTCCTGAAGTATTGGCTAAGATTTATCATGACGTTCCTAATACTTGTTGGAGGGGTTGCGGACATGTAGGTACTCTAGAACATATCTATTGGGTCTGCCCTGTCATTCAACCCTTATGGGCAGAAATCCAAACTTTGATCCTAAAAGTAACAGGTATTCATATTCCCATGGATCCTATATACAGGATCTTCTCAAAAAATTAGCATATTGTGGTAAAGTTCATTATTTTCTGCAATGTACTGATAAACATTAGACTTTCATATATTTTAGATTCATTACACACTACTGAAGTAGTTCAAAGCCTTTTATTGTATTAATATTGATGATTTTGGCATACAGCTCATAAAACCCCAAAATTCCTATCTCAAAAAATTAGCATATCATGAAAAGGTTCTCTAAACAAGCTATTAACCTAATCATCTGAATCAACTAATTAACTCTTAACACCTGCAAAAGATTCCTGAGGATTTAAAAAACTCCCAGCCTGGTTCATTACTCAAAACCGCAATCATGGGTAAGACTGCCGACCTGACTGCTGTCCAGAAGGCCATCATTGACACCCTCAAGCAAGAGGGTAAGACACAGAAAGAAATTTCTTAACAAATAGGCTGTTCCTAGAGTGCTGTATCAAGGCACCTCAGTGGGAAGTCTGTGGGAAGGAAAAAGTGTGGCAGAAAACGCTGCACAACGAGAAGAGGTGACCGGACCCTGAGAAAGATTGTAGAGATGGACCGATTCCAGACCTTGGGGGACCTGTGGAAGCAGTGGACTGAGTCTGGAGTAGAAACATCCAGAGCCACCGTGTACAGGCGTGTACAGGAAATGGGCTACACGTGCCACATTCTCCAGGTAAAGCCACTTTTGAACCAGAAACAGCGGCAGAAGTGCCTGACCTGTACTTGACACTGGACTTCAGGCATTTTGGCATTTCCCTCTCCCCAGTCTTCCTCCAGACTCTGGCACCTTGATTTCCGAATGACATGCAAATGTTGCTTTCATCCGAAAAAGTACTTTGGACCACTGAGCAACAGTCCAGTGCTGCTTCTCTGTAGCCCAGGTCAGGCGCTTCTGCCGCTGTTTCTGGTTCAAAAGTGGCTTGACCTGGGGAATGTGGCACCTGTAGCCCATTTTCTGCACACACTTGTACACGGTGGCTCAGGATGTTTCTACTCCAGACTCAGTCCACTGCTTCCGCAGGTCCCCCAAGGTCTGGAATCGGTCCTTCTCCACAATCTTCCTCATAACAGCCCTATTACGAGACACAGAATCCAGATATGATAAAATATGGGATCCATGGGAGACATACTTTCTGAACTATATTCCCCCATGATTAAACGGGATGCTCGTCCCAGCAGCTGGGACCTGAGGATATTATATCTCAATTGTCAGCCATTAGACAAGAGGACAGACCTACATAAATAGACCTTTTTTCATCTATTTGTTTTTGTTTTCTTAGGCTTCTTTCTCCTTTTATCTAGGTTACTATAATCTTTCATAGCTTCCTATATCATTATGATATTAATAGAAGTTGATATTATTATATATACAGTATATATATATATATATATATATATATATATATATATATATACACAGTGGCTTGCAAAAGTATTTCCATTAAAGTAAAGGAATTCCACGTGAAAGACCAATACAAAGTGGTGTACACGTGAGAAGTGGAACGAAAATCATACATGATTCCAAACATTTAAAACAAAAAAAAACTGCAAAGTGGGGTGTGCGTAATTATTTAGCCCCCTTTGGTCTGAGTGCAGTCAGTTGCCCATAGACATTGCCTGATGAGTGCTAATGACTAAATAGAGTGCACCTGTGTGTAATCTAATGTCAGTACAAATATAGATGCTCTGTGACAGCCTCAGAGGTTGTCTAAGAGAATATCGGGAGCAACAACACCATGAACTCCAAAGTACACACCAGACAGGTCAGGGATAAAGTTATTGAGAAATTTAAAGCAGGCTTAGGCTACAAAAAGATTTCCAAAGCCTTGAACATACCACGGAGCACTGTTCAAGCGATCATTCAGAAATGGAAGGAGTATGGCACAACTGTAAACCTACCAAGACAAGGCTGTCCACCTAAACTCACAGGCCTAACAAGGAAAGCGCTGATCAGAAATGCAGTCAAGAGACCCATGGTGACTCTGGGCGAGCTGCAGAGATCCACAGCTCAGGTGGGGGAATCTGTCCATAGGACAACTATTAGTCATGCACTGCACAAAGTTGGCCTTTATGGAAGAGTGGCAAGAAGAAAGCCATTGTTAACAGAAAAGCATAAGAAGTCCCATTTGTAGTTTGTCACAAGCCATGTGGGGGACACAACAAACATGTGGAAGAAGGTGCTCTGATCAGATGAGACCAAAATGGAACTTTTTGGCCAAAATGCTATGTGTGGCGGAAAACTAACACGGCACATCACTCTGAACACACCATCCCCACTGTCATATATGGTGGTGGCAGCATCATGCTCTGGGGGTGCTTCTCTTCAGCAGGGACAGGGAAGCTGGTCAGAGTTGATGGGAAGATGGATGGAGCCAAATACAGGGCAATCTTGGAAGAAAACCTCTTGGGGACTGCAAAAGCTTTGAGACTGGGGCGGAGGTTCACCTTCCAGCAGGACAATGACCCTAAACATAAAGCCAGGGCAACCATGGAATGGTTTAAAACAAAACATATCCATGTGTTAGAATGGCCCAGTCAAAGTCCAGATCTAAATCAAATCGAGACTCTGTGGCAAGATCTGAAAACTGCTGTTCACAAACGCTGTCCATCTAATCTGACAGAGCTGGAGCTGCTTTGCAAAGAAGAATGGGCAAGGATTTCAGTCTCTAGATGTGCAAAGCTGGTAGAGACATACCCTAAAAGACTGGTAGCTGTAATTGCAGCAAGAGGTGGTTCTACAAAGTATTGACTCAGGGGGCTGAATAATTACGCACACCCCACTCTGAGAGTTATTTGTAAAAAATTTTTGGAATCATGTATGATTTTCGTTCCACTTCTCACGTGTACACCACTTTGTATTGGTCTTTCACGTGGAATTCCAATAAAATTGATTCATGTTTGTGGCAGTAATATGACAAAATGTGGAAAACTTCAAGGGGGCCGAATACTTTTGCAAGCCACTGTATATATATGTATATGTATATAATATTATTTTGAAATCTGTTTATCGTTTATCAAAACACACAAAAGCAACACAAAATAACCCATTGACAGTGCAAGACATATTTAGGATACATCAGGCCATATCACAGAGATATAAAACATTAGACAAAGTCAAATAAATACAGTAGTAGACATATAGCCGTTCAGTAGCATGAAGAACATACAGGATTGCATCATAAGTTACCCAAGTCATACACATAACATCTATGGACCAGTAAGAAATCCCAGACCAGGACTGCACAAAGCATCACAGAGGTGTGGTGTGGAGGAACCACAAGCACATATCTGATCATCTATCAGAGGGAGTCCACAATGCTAAGAGTTACATGTAGATTATTGACCGAACCAGCACATTGCAAACAGGGCTTTCTAGACCTTTTTAAAGAGGAACTCCAGTGAAAAAAAATGTAATAAAAAAAGTGTTTCATTTTTTCAATAATTATGTATAAATTATTTTGTCAGTGTTTGCCCATTATAAAATCTTTCCTCTTCCTGATTTACATTCTGACATTCATCACATGGTGACATTTTTACTGCTGGCAGGTAATGTCAGTGGAAGTAGATGCTGCTTGCTTTTTTGGCAGTTGGAAACAGCTGATATTTCCCACAATGCAACAAGGCTCCAACAGTGTGATGTCAGAACCATGGTCCTGACATCACACTGTGGGAGAGGTTTCACCACAATATCAGCCATACAGAGCCCCCAGATGATCCGTTTGTGAAAAGGAAAAGATTTCTCATGGGAAAGGGGGTATCAGCTACTGATTGGGATAAAGTTCAAATTTTGGTTGCGATTTCTCTTTAAATTTGGAGTCCGCCCCTCTTTCCAACCAGGTCAGTTTATATAACGGAAGAGAAGTATTAATTAAGTGCATTCTTAAAGTAAGATGGGGTTCAGATTTTTTTTTCTATTCTACAGCAGTGGACATTTTAGCATAAAAACAACAGTCTAACAAAGTTTTTTTTATTCTTTTTCAAGGACCATTCCTCTATCAATCCCAACAGACAAGACTTATAAGAGGACACTACAGGAAGACTATGACCACACCTCCAACAAACATCACTCACATCCCCAAGAATTTGGATATTTTAACAGGAGTAAAGTATATCTGGTGAAACCAGCACAGTTGAACCAACTTATCTTGTGAGCAAATTACCGTCCTTATATATGTGTCCCCAAAGTCAGTTCACTCCTCCCCACCCCTCTCATAATGCCCTAGTCTTAGCTAGTCTATGAGCATGTTCGTAGTCAGCAAGATTGGAGTAGAACCTGGATAGGAGGCTTTCCAGCTCCTTATGTAGCAGTCATATTTCCATAGTGCCTGGGCCCAGGTCAGCAGTCACACCCCCACATTGGTCTGCGGCTGCATGCCTGAGGTTAAAGTACCTGAAGCGGGAATGCCTAGGAAGGTGAAATTCCACAACTATTTGAGACCAAGATTTACAATGATTATTATGGTACAGGTGGTGAATACCGTATATACTCGCATACAAGCCGAATTTTTGACCCCCAAAAAGGGGGTCAAAAGTTGGGGGGTCGGCTTGTATGCGAGTCTTTCCTGGTGGTCTGCTCCCCGCTCCCCCCGCGGCCGCCGCTGCTATTACCTGCTTAGGCAGCGGCCGCTTCTTAATCCGCGTTCCCCTCTCATGTTGCATATAAGTGTATCACAGCAGCGCGCCCGGAGCTGCTGCTGTGACGATGCAGGCGGCAGGAAAGAGCGGTTCCCCTGGTAACGGTGATACAGATCGCCGCTACAGGGAGCCGCGCTCTTTCCTGCCCCTTGCATCGTCACAGCAGCAGCGCCGGGCGCACTGCTGTGATACACTTATATGCAACATGAGAGGGGAACGCGGATTAGAGGAAGCCGCTGCCTAAGCAGGTAATAGCAGCGGCGGCCTCGGGGGGAGCACTATACAGGCAACTACCTACCTAAACTGGGCACTATACTAGCTATACTGGGCACTATACTAGCTATACTGGACACTACCTACCTATACTGGGCACTATACTGGCTAAACTGGGCACTTTATTAGCCATACTGGGGCACTATACTAGCCATACTGGGGCACTATACCAGCCATACTGGGGCACTATACTAGCCATACTGGGCACTATACTAGCTATACTGGGCACTTTACTAGCTATACTGGGCACTTTACTAGCTATACTGGGCACACTTTACTAGCTATACTGGACACTACCTACCTATACTGGACACTATACTGGGCACTATACTAGCTATACTGGGCACTATACTAGCTATACTGGACACTACCTACCTATACTGGGCACTATACTGGCTATACTGGGCACTATACTGGCTATACTGGGCACTTTACTAGCTATACTGGGCACTATACTAGGTAAACTGGGCACTATACTAGCTAAACTGGCCACTATACTAGCTATACTGAGGCACTACCTACCCATACTGGGCACTATACTAGCTATACTGGGACACACTGGGGGGCTGCACCAATCCAGCATTTCCTACCCCCGGCTTATATGGGGGTCAATCATTTTCCCTGGTTTTTCAGGGGAAATTTGGGGGGTCGGCTTATATGCAGGTCGGCTTATATGCGAGTATATACGGTATATGTATCCCCCTCCAGATCCAGAATCTCACATCAATAAAGGAAGCAAATTCTGACAAATTCAGATTGCACCATAGTGGGACACAGTGGTGCTCTGATACCCCCGATCCCAGATTCGAGTGATTTCGATGATGGCTCCACCCACTTCTGGATCAGCCATGATCATGATTACAGATAGAATCAGCGTTTCAAATTTGATTGCGGTTTCGAGTTGGAATTACGCACTACATCAAGAATCACGAATGGTCTTTAAATTGCTTCCAAACACTTTTTTTCATGAAATGATGCCTAATGCATCATGTTTGTTTAAATAAATAGTAATTATATATGTGTGGAGGTCTAAAAAGTAAAAAAAAAAAAAAGTTTTGATATGTATGATATTTATCCGATCCGTGTAAGTCGTACTTCATCAACATGGTCTTCTCCATTCTTCTTAATTATTCATCATCATCAGTTCTTCTTCTTCACCATCTTTTTGTACTCAATCTTCTTAATCTTTTTCTTTTTTTCTGTTGCATCATGCATGTGACATTGGCATGAGTAGCAGAAGGATTAGCTGGTAGCAAAGAAGGCTATTGAACCTGGCGGTGGTACCACAGCAATATAAAAAAATGCGGATGAGGAAATTGGCAGCTGCAGAGTAGGCTATGGAACCTGGTGGTGGTACCACAGCAATAATTCAAAGAAATAACAGCAGGAGGGGGAGGAATTTGCTTAGGCCGTGACCCCTTGCGGTGGGAGCACAGCTGTAAAAAACTCAGCAACAACACTAGGAGGTTCCAGGTAGCGGTCATGAAGCCCACATTGTGTCCAATACACAACTGGGACAACACAGTTTTCAACCCAGACGCCTCAATTTATTTTTTAACAACCAATCTATTTTTTGGCATCATAGCTAGTAACAGCAGTGGCATGTGGCAGCAGCACCTTGTAATGTGGACCCTGGTGGTGGGAGCACAGGCAGCAGGAGGTAAATCCAGCAGGATGAGGAGGAGTAGTAGGGCCAGCAACAGAGCAGTAGGGACAGCAGCAGAGTAGGCCATGGTACCTGGTGGTGGTACCACAGCTGTCAAACACAAGTATAACACCAGGAGGTTCCAGAAAGCAGTCGTGAAGCCCACATTGTGTCCAATACACAACTGGGATGGCACAGTTTTCAACACAGACAACTCAATTTTTTTATTTTTTGTAAACAACCTAGCTGTTTTTTGCCGTAATAGCTAGTGGCGTGTGGCATCAGCACCTTAGACTGTGGACTCTGGCGGTGGGAGCACAGAGAGCAGGAGGGAAATGCAGCAGGAGGAGTAGTGGCAGCAGTAGAGTAGGCCAAGACACGTGGAGGTGGTACCGCGGCTGTCAAACACAAGTATAACACCAGGAGATTCCAGGCAGCGGTCGCGAAGCCCACAATGGGCATGATTCACAAAGCTTTCTTACTTATTTTCACCTTATCTAGGTTACATTTTTAAGCTCCCAAAGAGCAAAAATATAATTAGGGTAAGAAAAGTAATATCGAAATTAAGTTAATCAGGAACAATTTACTTTGAGTGATTATTTTGCTTGTAAATGTGCTGAAAGGATATTTTTATCAAATAGGTGATAAATAATTTATAAGAACTTTTGTGAATAGAGCCCATTGTGCCCAATACACAACTGGTACAGCACAGTTTTCAACCCACAGTCTAAGGATCTGCTGCCACGCGCCACTAGCGATTACGCCAAAAAATAGCTTGGTGGTTGTTAAAAAAAAATGAGGTGTCTGGGTTGAAAACTGTGCTGTCCCAGTTGTGTATTGGACACAGACATTTTTTTTTTTTTTTACAACAAAATTTTTGGCGCAATAGCTAGCAACAGCTGTGGCGTGTGGTGGCAGTGCCTTGGACTGTGGACCCTGGTGGTGGGAGTACAGACAGGAGGAGGGGAAAGCAGCAGCAGGAGGAGGAGGGGGAGGAGTAGTAGCGTGTTTTTTTTGTTTTTTTTTACAACAATAGCTAATTTTTAAATGCAACAGCACTAGCATAGGGCAGCAGCGTAAAGTGTGGACCCTGGTGGTGGGAACACACCTATATGTACCAGAAATTAGAACAGCAGCAGGAGAAGTACTAGTAGCCTGTGGCAGCAGCAGAGTAGGCGAACCAAAACAACACCGTGAGGTTACAGGAAGTGGTCATGCAACCGTAGTCGGGGCTTCCCGACAACTCAGACAACACAATTTTTATCCCAGACACCGCAAATATATATATATATATATATATATATATATATATATATATATATATATATATATATATATATATTTTTTTTTTTTTTCTTTAAGAGTAACTGTCAGGCATAAAATCCATAATCAATTCTCTATTACAAACTGCTAAGTAAGTAAAAAAGATGCTAACAAGGCAATTCAGAAGTTTAAAATCAATTTCCCTTTTTTTTTTTTCAAAAAGATTATTAGTCCCCAGGCTCTTGTAATGTATGCTAATTCAGCCTGATTGGCTGAAGCCTCTGTCTCTCACCTCTGTTCTTCTCTGATTGGCCGCCTGTTCTTTACTCCCTTACAGCTTCTAGGGTACAGAGAGGGGGAACAGAAGCTGTCCTCCGTCACTGATCTTGGCCCCCCTCCTGTTGAGTGCCCCGCTCTGCCGCATCCCGCCTCTCCCCACATCCCTCCCCCCTCTACCGCCGGTGGTACTGCAGAGTGTATAGACGGAAACTCCAGCGCGTGGAACCATATGGAGGTGAGTCGGTGCACACTGCTTTTATTCCTCCCCGCTTCACTGAGTAATAGTGCGGGGAGGAGAGGAGATGTGACGGGGGGATGCGGGGCGAGGGGGGGGGCGCCGAAGCCTGTGGGACCCAAGATGGCCCCTGCCATGGACAGAATTATGTCAATTTCCCTATATAAAATACCCTGAAAACAAAAAGTGTACAGGGCAATACATGTGTTATACAAGTAGAGCAAGTAGGTTTCTACTTAAATATGTGTTTTTATTCCCTGGCATAGTATGGCTAATATTTGTTCTTTAACAGCACAGCAGAGCTATTTCAGCACACTAGCAACAGTAGCAGCGTGGGGCAGCAGCATGTAGGGTAGGCCATGGAACCTGGCGGTGGTACCACAGCAAAGATAAAATGAACCGGGCTTGATTAGCAGGAGGTTGTGGTGGTAAAGGTTGATCAGGCAGGCAAAGCAATCCCAGCCACTTCATTTCTCCCTCACACCTACTCAAGGGGCCAGGAACTCGCCTTCAACCCAAGCCTGGTTCATCTTCAGGAAGGGGAGTCTGTCCACAGACTGGGTGGACAGATGAGAGCGCTTCTCTGTGACCACGTCACCAGCCGCACTAAAGCATCTCACCGAGAGCACGCTGGAAGGGGGGCAGGAAAGGACTTCCAAGGTGTACTGGGCAAGCTCCCTTCAGATCTACAGTCTCTTGATCCAGTACTCCATGGGGTTCACGGGGCACTCATGTCAAGCCCATTGAAGGACCCCTATGTAGACTGCCACCATGCTGGTCAGCCGCTGGTGCTGACTAGAGGATGCTGCTGGCACCTTCTCTCTGGGCAGCTCCACCCTGTAAAGTTGCCTTGTCAGACTCAGCAGATCTCCTGGTTGCCAGCTGCTGCTTCTGGTCACAGGCACCTGCTGCTGGGTTGGCTGGACAGTGGAGTGGGTGGAAGGCTTCCTCCAGTCTACAAACAAGGGCCTCCTGCAACTCCCTTGTTTGAACCTCAGTGTCTCCATGCTGAATGAATTGACCCAGCTTTCCCTTCAGCCATGGGTCCAGGATCATGGTTATCCAGATGTCCTCCCTCACACGCATCTGGATCATCCAGGGGTCTCTGCGCAGATAATGCAGCATGTGCGCTCCCATGGGGAAGAGTTGCGGCAAGGCAGCCACATCATCATCCACCCCCGACACGCCTGTCCTCATCTGCCTGCTGCTGAGTCTGTGTGTCGTCCCTCGGCCTTCACCAACTGTGCACCACTGCAGCGGCACTCTTCAGTTCCCCCTCTGAACCAAGGTCAGGCACCTCCAACTCCTCCTCCACCACCTGCAAGACCTCCTCCTCCTCCTGAGAGGTGGACTGTGCCTGCTGATCCAGCTAGTTCATTGCTGCCTCTCCCTCTTCCAGCAGATCAAACACTACTCTGTCCAGCAGGCAAACCACTCGCAGAGGGATGCCCGCTCTCGGCTCACCATGTTGGTTCCCTGCTGGAAGTGAACCAACACCAGGCACACCTGCTTCATCTTCCCCCAATTCGCAGATGGAATGACCTGGAGATTTGTGCAGCCGGCTACATTCTCATCCATGATGTAGCGTGTGACAGCCCTCCTCTGCTGGCACAGCTGCTCCAACATCGCAAGGGTGGAGAACCAGCAAGTTAGCATATCACTAATGAGCCGGTGTCTTGGCAGGCCCTAGTTCTGCTGCAGCTGGGCCAGGGCTGCTGAGGCAGTGGCGGAGCGGTGGATATGGCAAACAATTTTCCGCACACCTTCCAGCAGATCGTCCCTGGTCAAAGATGGGCGCAAACCCATGTGCCTCTGCACCACGCCTCTCAGCTCTCTTTCCCAAGGCCGAGTGCCCGCTGGCTGGTGGCGGCGATGGCACTGCCTCTCCTGCCCCTGGCAGACATCCTACAGACAGACACTAATAATTTAATATGGAAAAAATGGAAAGCGGGAAAAGTGTGCTTTCTTTTTTACTGCAAAAATGTGTGGTGAGTGGTGACAGTCAAATTTAAATGGGGTTTTTTATTTCTTTTTTCCACAAACAAAAAAAACCAAGACAAACCCCCCTCCCCTCCCCCCCCTAAAAAAAAAACGCTCAGTGAGGACCTACGCTACTAAAAGTCTGCTACTATTAGCACCACTAGCTAGGTCACTCACTGATGTGAAAAAAGTATAGATTACTACACTAGATACAAAAAGGGATAGGTTTTTTTTTTTTTTTTAATAAATTAACTCCACCCCCTCAAAAAAAACTATTGGTTACACTACTAGTAGAATACATTATACTACTCTATATAATAATGAACTAACTGAAAATACAGATAGTTCACTTCACTTCACTACACGGTCAATGAGTGAACAACAAGTCACTAAAGTAAACTGACTCTGGCTAAGTTAAACACACACTAGGATAGAGCAGAGAGTGAGTCTTAAGGAGCCCATACATGGTACAATTTTTCATTTTTTTTCAATTAGATCATTTAGTTTGATTATTCCATTAGATCGAATATAAAGATTTTTCCAACATGTCTGATAGGATTTTTATAGAAAAAAAACGGGATAATCGTTCGTTTTTCTTGATTGCAAAAAAAGATTCTTTTCAACTTTCATTCGATTCGATTGTTTTGGTCGAAAAAACGGGAATATCCAACGTCTTTATTGTACCGTGTATGGGTACCATAAGACTGTCACACTACAGGCAACAGAATCACAGTGAGAGTGACAGACAGTAATGCTGGCCTGCTGCTGCTGCTGCTAAACTATTATAACACTGAAATAAACTAACAGTGCAGATCCCTAACAGGGAATCCCTAACACCTACCTACACAGGCCTGGCCTGTACTACAAGCACAGCTAACCTAACTGAGCTTCTATCCTAAGCTATGCACAGAATACAGAATACACAGGACAGTAGTACACTACACTGACTGAGTGTCGGACTGGGAGGTGGTAAAGCTGAGGAAATCCGCTTGCTGGCCAAGCAGCAGTAATCATGTGCTGCTGCTCACAGGGAAGATTTGCTATAGTTTTCTACTGGGAGTAATAACACAGGGTTACTGCTGCTTGGCCAGCAGGTGGATTTCAACAGTTTTGCAACCTCCCAGTCAGACACTGCACTGACTGTACAAACTTACAATCAAATCAGAAAAGATAATGCCCCAAATATATATTTAACCCCCTTTTTTCTTAAATAGGTCCCTATACACTAGCCCCAGTGGCAGGATAGCGTACTGGTTAAAGCGGTATAAAACCCTGACATAATATTCAATAAAAACACATTTTCCTACTATTTACATGCCATACGGTTATCATATTTGCATTTGTGCATAAATATTATTATTCATTTAGAAATTACAAGTTCCCAAAAGTACATTTTTTTGCTTTGAGAGCTGACTTTGCATTTTATTCATTACTGGTTTTATTCATTGTGTATTGAAGGCAGAAATGCTTTGAGTTTCTGGCTGTGTCCACGAGCTTCTGCAAAGTCAGAGAATGTGTCACATTCCTCACTTGATACAATTAAGTAAACACAAGATAACATTATCTAAACTTCGGATGCGTCCAGATTTCTCTGCACTGAACTTTCCATTCCTGTGTGTAACCCTTTGAATGCTGTTCTAGTAAAAAAAAATGCTGGTTGTATATATGCTGTAAATAATGTTTTAGAGCAAAGAAGAAATGCTGGGTTTCATTCCACTTTAAGGGCTCAGCCTCTGACATAGGTTCAAATCTCAGCTCTTCCTGTTCAGTAAGCCAGCACCTATTCAGTAGGAGACCTTGGGCAAGACTCCCCAACACTACTATTGCCTATAGAGTGTGTCATTGTGGCTGCTGTTCTACTGCTTTGAGTCTGCCAGGAGATAAGCACAATATAAATGTCCTGTGTCTAAGTCCCCCATTTTTATTTTTTCCTGGTTTGGGTGCCTTCCTCTAACTTTTAGGAACTGTGCAGTAGGCCTGAACGATAAATTGAATTTAAATTGAAATCGCGATCACCAAGATCACGATCAAGATCGGAAACATCAAAGCGGTGACTATGGCAATGATGTAATTTCCACATGGAGAACTTTGAAGAAGCAGCTTCAAACTTTCCCCTAAGTCCTGTCGCGTGCGTCCCGCAGCATCCGCAGTGTTGGACATACCTTCTGCACGAGTCCAATGCTGTCCGTCCTCTATTGCTGTTTTCCAGCTCTTGTGCACGGCATACTTTCTGGTTCCTGTATGTCACATGACATACAGGAAGTATGCCGTACAGCCTGCAGGAGGCGAAAAGGATGGATGGGCATCGCTGGACTCGTGCTGGAAGGTATGTCCAGCACTGCTGCAGCTTGAGGGACAGAGGGGGCACAGAGAGACATACAGGAGACACAGAGGGGGCACAGAGAGACATACAGGAGACACAGAGGGGGCACAGAGAGAGACCCAGAGGGGGCACAGAGAGACATACAGGAGACACAGAGGGGGCACAGAGAGACATAAGGAGACACAGAGGGGGCACAGAGAGAGACCCAGAGGAGGCACAGAGAGACATACAGGAGACACAGAGGGGGCACAGAGAGAGACCCAGAGGGGGCACAGAGAGACATACAGGAAACACAGAGAGACACAGAGCGAGTACAGACAAAAGGGGCAAAAAAAGAGACACAAAGGAGACACAGAGACACACATAGGGAGCATAAAGAGAGACAGGGACAGAGAGGCACAAAGGGGGAACAAAGCTTGATTTGAAGGAAATCGTGAATCGCTCAATTCAATTTTTTCCTAAAATTGTTCAGGCCTACTGTGCAGTGCCAGCAGGATCGGGGGAAGGTTTTATTTCTAAAGGGGCCCATATACTGGTCGATTTCAGCTATCGATCGATCAAACGATTCTATGGAATCAAATTATCACAAAAGAGATGCGGATTTTGGAACTCAGAAACAGGATTGTTTTATTCAAGCACGGTACAAATACGGTTACAAAAGGTAAAAAGAGTTTGTGTCAACAGCTATTTCGCGTGATCCCACGCCTCGTCAGGACAATCAGACCGGAAATCAATTCTATCAAATCTATCGATCGATCAATTTGCTGCCAATTTCAATCGATTTTATCAATCTGACAGGGTGGAAAATCTAGGTTGATCTGCTGCTGGCAGCAGGTCGATGGTCCATAGGGTTGCATTGGATCTAATGGTATTCGGCCCTCTTGAAGTTTTCCACATTTTGTCACATTACTGCCACAAACATGAATCAATTTTATTGGAATTCCACATGAAAGACCAACACAAAGTGGTGTACACATGAGAAGAAGTGGAACGAAAATTCCAAACATTTTTTACAAATAAATAACTGGAAAGTGGTGTGTGCGTAATTATTCAGCCCCCTTTGGTCTGAGTGCAGTCAGTTGCCCATAGACATTGCCTGATGAGTGCTAATGACTAAATAGAGTGCACCTGTGTGTAATCTAATGTCAGTACAGATACAGCTGCTCTGTGACAGCCTCAGAGGTTGTCTAAGAGAATATTGGGAGCAAAAACACCATGAAGTCCAAAGAACACACCAGACAGGTCAGGGATAAAGTTATTAAAAAATTTCAAGCAGGCTTAGGCTACAAAAAGATTTCCGAAGCCTTGAACATCCCACAGAGCACTGTTCAAACGATCATTCAGAAATGGAAGGAGTATGGCACAACTGTAAACCTACCAAGACAAGGCCGTCCACCTAAACTCACAGGCCGAACAAAGAGAGCGCTGATCAGAAATGCAGTCAAGAGGCCCATGGTGACTCTGGATGAGCTGCAGAGATCTACAGCTCAGGTGGGAGACTCTGTCCATAGGACAACTATTGATACAAAATATAGGTAAAAGGCTGCGCATCCCTGACCCAATACTGTACAATTGAATGGTTAATCGCTGTGGCGCACACCGCCCCCCCTGGACTAAAATGTACGCCCGCATCCAAACAATGCAATACTGGTCTATGGAGAAATTTTAGCTTCCATCATAGTTTTGCATGCAAAAATATAGATATACTGGACATCTGCACCAACGTTGAGGTAAATCTCCAGAGCAGATGTCCTAACACTAAACTGACCGAAGTTAAAAGCAAATGTCTTTACCCTGGCAGCTGCTATGCTAAAATGTGTAACTTACATTCAATACAGACAGCAGGAAACAAAGCAAGCGCTCACCAATATGGGCCGCATCTGAATGACTCACCACCTCATATGCACCGCTTAAATAGCTCAAATACACACTCAGCAATCAGACAGATGCAAAACATATGCAAAACTAAACTAAATACTTACCATGCAAAACAGGATAGCACAATGGGTGCTGCTAGCCTGGTAGTTACAGAACTGTGGATACAAAATATAGGTAAAAGGCTGCGCATCCCTGACCCAATACTGTACAATTGAATGGTTAATCGCTGTGGCGCACACCGCCCCCCCTGGACTAAAATGTACGCCCGCATCCAAACAATGCAATACTGGTCTATGGAGAAATTTTAGCTTCCATCATAGTTTTGCATGCAAAAATATAGATATACTGGACATCTGCACCAACGTTGAGGTAAATCTCCAGAGCAGATGTCCTAACACTAAACTGACCTAAGTTAAAAGCAAATGTCTTTACCCTGGCAGCTGCTATGCTAAAATGTGTAACTTACATTCAATACAGACAGCAGGAAACAAAGCAAGCGCTCACCAATATGGGCCGCATCTGAATGACTCACCACCTCATATGCACCGCTTAAATAGCTCAAATACACACTCAGCAATCAGACAGATGCAAAACATATGCAAAACTAAACTAAATACTTACCATGCAAAACAGGATAGCACAATGGGTGCTGCTAGCCTGGTAGTTACAGAACTGTGGATACAAAATATAGGTAAAAGGCTGCGCATCCCTGACCCAATACTGTACAATTGAATGGTTAATCGCTGTGGCGCACACCGCCCCCCCTGGACTAAAATGTACGCCCGCATCCAAACAATGCAATACTGGTCTATGGAGAAATTTTAGCTTCCATCATAGTTTTGCATGCAAAAATATAGATATACTGGACATCTGCACCAACGTTGAGGTAAATCTCCAGAGCAGATGTCCTAACACTAAACTGACCTAAGTTAAAAGCAAATGTCTTTACCCTGGCAGCTGCTATGCTAAAATGTGTAACTTACATTCAATACAGACAGCAGGAAACAAAGCAAGCGCTCACCAATATGGGCCGCATCTGAATGACTCACCACCTCATATGCACCGCTTAAATAGCTCAAATACACACTCAGCAATCAGACAGATGCAAAACATATGCAAAACTAAACTAAATACTTACCATGCAAAACAGGATAGCACAATGGGTGCTGCTAGCCTGGTAGTTACAGAACTGTGGATACAAAATATAGGTAAAAGGCTGCGCATCCCTGACCCAATACTGTACAATTGAATGGTTAATCGCTGTGGCGCACACCGCCCCCCCTGGACTAAAATGTACGCCCGCATCCAAACAATGCAATACTGGTCTATGGAGAAATTTTAGCTTCCATCATAGTTTTGCATGCAAAAATATAGATATACTGGACATCTGCACCAACGTTGAGGTAAATCTCCAGAGCAGATGTCCTAACACTAAACTGACCGAAGTTAAAAGCAAATGTCTTTACCCTGGCAGCTGCTATGCTAAAATGTGTAACTTACATTCAATACAGACAGCAGGAAACAAAGCAAGCGCTCACCAATATGGGCCGCATCTGAATGACTCACCACCTCATATGCACCGCTTAAATAGCTCAAATACACACTCAGCAATCAGACAGATGCAAAACATATGCAAAACTAAACTAAATACTTACCATGCAAAACAGGATAGCACAATGGGTGCTGCTAGCCTGGTAGTTACAGAACTGTGGATACAAAATATAGGTAAAAGGCTGCGCATCCCTGACCCAATACTGTACAATTGAATGGTTAATCGCTGTGGCGCACACCGCCCCCCCTGGACTAAAATGTACGCCCGCATCCAAACAATGCAATACTGGTCTATGGAGAAATTTTAGCTTCCATCATAGTTTTGCATGCAAAAATATAGATATACTGGACATCTGCACCAACGTTGAGGTAAATCTCCAGAGCAGATGTCCTAACACTAAACTGACCTAAGTTAAAAGCAAATGTCTTTACCCTGGCAGCTGCTATGCTAAAATGTGTAACTTACATTCAATACAGACAGCAGGAAACAAAGCAAGCGCTCACCAATATGGGCCGCATCTGAATGACTCACCACCTCATATGCACCGCTTAAATAGCTCAAATACACACTCAGCAATCAGACAGATGCAAAACATATGCAAAACTAAACTAAATACTTACCATGCAAAACAGGATAGCACAATGGGTGCTGCTAGCCTGGTAGTTACAGAACTGTGGATACAAAATATAGGTAAAAGGCTGCGCATCCCTGACCCAATACTGTACAATTGAATGGTTAATCACTGTGGCGCACACCGCCCCCCCTGGACTAAAATGTACGCCCGCATCCAAACAATGCAATACTGGTCTATGGAGAAATTTTAGCTTCCATCATAGTTTTGCATGCAAAAATATAGATATACTGGACATCTGCACCAACGTTGAGGTAAATCTCCAGAGCAGATGTCCTAACACTAAACTGACCTAAGTTAAAAGCAAATGTCTTTACCCTGGCAGCTGCTATGCTAAAATGTGTAACTTACATTCAATACAGACAGCAGGAAACAAAGCAAGCGCTCACCAATATGGGCCGCATCTGAATGACTCACCACCTCATATGCACCGCTTAAATAGCTCAAATACACACTCAGCAATCAGACAGATGCAAAACATATGCAAAATTAAACTAAATACTTACCATGCAAAACAGGATAGCACAATGGGTGCTGCTAGCCTGGTAGTTACAGAACTGTGGATACAAAATATAGGTAAAAGGCTGCGCATCCCTGACCCAATACTGTACAATTGAATGGTTAATCGCTGTGGCGCACACCGCCCCCCCTGGACTAAAATGTACGCCCGCATCCAAACAATGCAATACTGGTCTATGGAGAAATTTTAGCTTCCATCATAGTTTTGCATGCAAAAATATAGATATACTGGACATCTGCACCAACGTTGAGGTAAATCTCCAGAGCAGATGTCCTAACACTAAACTGACCTAAGTTAAAAGCAAATGTCTTTACCCTGGCAGCTGCTATGCTAAAATGTGTAACTTACATTCAATACAGACAGCAGGAAACAAAGCAAGCGCTCACCAATATGGGCCGCATCTGAATGACTCACCACCTCATATGCACCGCTTAAATAGCTCAAATATACACTCAGCAATCAGACAGATGCAAAACATATGCAAAACTAAACTAAATACTTACCATGCAAAACAGGATAGCACAATGGGTGCTGCTAGCCTGGTAGTTACAGAACTGTGGATACAAAATATAGGTAAAAGGCTGCGCATCCCTGACCCAATACTGTACAATTGAATGGTTAATCGCTGTGGCGCACACCGCCCCCCCTGGACTAAAATGTACGCCCGCATCCAAACAATGCAATACTGGTCTATGGAGAAATTTTAGCTTCCATCATAGTTTTGCATGCAAAAATATAGATATACTGGACATCTGCACCAACGTTGAGGTAAATCTCCAGAGCAGATGTCCTAACACTAAACTGACCTAAGTTAAAAGCAAATGTCTTTACCCTGGCAGCTGCTATGCTAAAATGTGTAACTTACATTCAATACAGACAGCAGGAAACAAAGCAAGCGCTCACCAATATGGGCCGCATCTGAATGACTCACCACCTCATATGCACCGCTTAAATAGCTCAAATACACACTCAGCAATCAGACAGATGCAAAACATATGCAAAACTAAACTAAATACTTACCATGCAAAACAGGATAGCACAATGGGTGCTGCTAGCCTGGTAGTTACAGAACTGTGGATACAAAATATAGGTAAAAGGCTGCGCATCCCTGACCCAATACTGTACAATTGAATGGTTAATCGCTGTGGCGCACACCGCCCCCCCTGGACTAAAATGTAAGCCCGCATCCAAACAATGCAATACTGGTCTATGGAGAAATTTTAGCTTCCATCATAGTTTTGCATGCAAAAATATAGATATACTGGACATCTGCACCAACGTTGAGGTAAATCTCCAGAGCAGATGTCCTAACACTAAACTGACCTAAGTTAAAAGCAAATGTCTTTACCCTGGCAGCTGCTATGCTAAAATGTGTAACTTACATTCAATACAGACAGCAGGAAACAAAGCAAGCGCTCACCAATATGGGCCGCATCTGAATGACTCACCACCTCATATGCACCGCTTAAATAGCTCAAATACACACTCAGCAATCAGACAGATGCAAAACATATGCAAAACTAAACTAAATACTTACCATGCAAAACAGGATAGCACAATGGGTGCTGCTAGCCTGGTAGTTACAGAACTGTGGATACAAAATATAGGTAAAAGGCTGCGCATCCCTGACCCAATACTGTACAATTGAATGGTTAATCGCTGTGGCGCACACCGCCCCCCCTGGACTAAAATGTACGCCCGCATCCAAACAATGCAATACTGGTCTATGGAGAAATTTTAGCTTCCATCATAGTTTTGCATGCAAAAATATAGATATACTGGACATCTGCACCAACGTTGAGGTAAATCTCCAGAGCAGATGTCCTAACACTAAACTGACCTAAGTTAAAAGCAAATGTCTTTACCCTGGCAGCTGCTATGCTAAAATGTGTAACTTACATTCAATACAGACAGCAGGAAACAAAGCAAGCGCCCACCAATATGGGCCGCATCTGAATGACTCACCACCTCATATGCACCGCTTAAATAGCTCAAATACACACTCAGCAATCAGACAGATGCAAAACATATGCAAAACTAAACTAAATACTTACCATGCAAAACAGGATAGCACAATGGGTGCTGCTAGCCTGGTAGTTACAGAACTGTGGATACAAAATATAGGTAAAAGGCTGCGCATCCCTGACCCAATACTGTACAATTGAATGGTTAATCGCTGTGGCGCACACCGCCCCCCCTGGACTAAAATGTACGCCCGCATCCAAACAATGCAATACTGGTCTATGGAGAAATTTTAGCTTCCATCATAGTTTTGCATGCAAAAATATAGATATACTGGACATCTGCACCAACGTTGAGGTAAATCTCCAGAGCAGATGTCCTAACACTAAACTGACCTAAGTTAAAAGCAAATGTCTTTACCCTGGCAGCTGCTATGCTAAAATGTGTAACTTACATTCAATACAGACAGCAGGAAACAAAGCAAGCGCTCACCAATATGGGCCGCATCTGAATGACTCACCACCTCATATGCACCGCTTAAATAGCTCAAATACACACTCAGCAATCAGACAGATGCAAAACATATGCAAAACTAAACTAAATACTTACCATGCAAAACAGGATAGCACAATGGGTGCTGCTAGCCTGGTAGTTACAGAACTGTGGATACAAAATATAGGTAAAAGGCTGCGCATCCCTGACCCAATACTGTACAATTGAATGGTTAATCGCTGTGGCGCACACCGCCCCCCCTGGACTAAAATGTACGCCCGCATCCAAACAATGCAATACTGGTCTATGGAGAAATTTTAGCTTCCATCATAGTTTTGCATGCAAAAATATAGATATACTGGACATCTGCACCAACGTTGAGGTAAATCTCCAGAGCAGATGTCCTAACACTAAACTGACCTAAGTTAAAAGCTCTCCATAGACCAGTATTGCATTGTTTGGATGCGGGCGTACATTTTAGTCCAGGGGGGGCGGTGTGCGCCACAGCGATTAACCATTCAATTGTACAGTATTGGGTCAGGGATGCGCAGCCTTTTACCTATATTTTGTATCCACAGTTCTGTAACTACCAGGCTAGCAGCACCCATTGTGCTATCCTGTTTTGCATGGTAAGTATTTAGTTTAGTTTTGCATATGTTTTGCATCTGTCTGATTGCTGAGTGTGTATTTGAGCTATTTAAGCGGTGCATATGAGGTGGTGAGTCATTCAGATGCGGCCCATATTGGTGAGCGCTTGCTTTGTTTCCTGCTGTCTGTATTGAATGTAAGTTACACATTTTAGCATAGCAGCTGCCAGGGTAAAGACATTTGCTTTTAACTTAGGTCAGTTTAGTGTTAGGACATCTGCTCTGGAGATTTACCTCAACGTTGGTGCAGATGTCCAGTATATCTATATTTTTGCATGCAAAACTATGATGGAAGCTAAAATTTCTCCATAGACCAGTATTGCATTGTTTGGATGCGGGCGTACATTTTAGTCCAGGGGGGGCGGTGTGCGCCACAGCGATTAACCATTCAATTGTACAGTATTGGGTCAGGGATGCGCAGCCTTTTACCTATATTTTGTATCCACAGTTCTGTAACTACCAGGCTAGCAGCACCCATTGTGCTATCCTGTTTTGCATGGTAAGTATTTAGTTTAGTTTTGCATATGTTTTGCATCTGTCTGATTGCTGAGTGTGTATTTGAGCTATTTAAGCGGTGCATATGAGGTGGTGAGTCATTCAGATGCGGCCCATATTGGTGAGCGCTTGCTTTGTTTCCTGCTGTCTGTATTGAATGTAAGTTACACATTTTAGCATAGCAGCTGCCAGGGTAAAGACATTTGCTTTTAACTTAGGTCAGTTTAGTGTTAGGACATCTGCTCTGGAGATTTACCTCAACGTTGGTGCAGATGTCCAGTATATCTATATTTTTGCATGCAAAACTATGATGGAAGCTAAAATTTCTCCATAGACCAGTATTGCATTGTTTGGATGCGGGCGTACATTTTAGTCCAGGGGGGGCGGTGTGCGCCACAGCGATTAACCATTCAATTGTACAGTATTGGGTCAGGGATGCGCAGCCTTTTACCTATATTTTGTATCCACAGTTCTATAATTACCAGGCTAGCAGCACCCATTGTGCTATCCTGTTTTGCATGGTAAGTATTTAGTTTAGTTTTGCATATGTTTTGCATCTGTCTGATTGCTGAGTGTGTATTTGAGCTATTTAAGCGGTGCATATGAGGTGGTGAGTCATTCAGATGCGGCCCATATTGGTGAGCGCTTGCTTTGTTTCCTGCCATAGGACAACTATTAGTCATGCACCGCACAAAGTTGGCCTTTATGGAAGAGTGGCAAGAAGAAAGGCATTGTTAACAGAAAGTATAAGAAGTCCCGTTTGCAGTTTGCCACAAGCCATGTGGGGGACACAGCAACCATGTGGAAGAAGGTGCTCTGGTCAGATGAGACCAAAATTGAACTTTTTAGCCAAAATGCAAAACGCTATGTGTGGCGGAAAACTAACACCGCACATCACTCTGAACACACCATCCCTACTGTCAAATATGGTGGTGGCAGCATCATGCTCTGGGGGTGCTTCTCTTCAGCAGGGACAGGGAAGCTGGTTAGAGTTGATGGGAAGATGGATGGAGCCAAATACAGGGCAATCTTGGAAGACAACCTCTTGCAGTCTGCAAAAGACTTGAGACTGGGGCGGAGGTTCACCTTCCAGCAGGACAACAACCCTAAACATAAAGCCAGGGCAACAATGGAATGGTTTAAAACAAAACATATCCATGTGTTAGAATGGCCCCGTCAAAGTCCAGATCTAAATCCAATCGAGAATCTGTGGCAAGATCTGAGAGCTGCTGTTCACAAATGCTGTCCATCTAATCTAATCTGATTGAGCTGGAGCTGTTTTGCAAAGAAGAATGGGCAAGGATTTCAGTCTCTAGATGTGCAAAGCTGGTAGAGACATACCCTAAAAGACTGACAGCTGTAATTGCAGCAAAAGGTGGTTCTACAAAGTATTGACTCAGGGGGCTGAATAATTACGCACACCCCATTTTGTAGTTATTGATTTTGTAAAAAATGTTTGGAATTAGGTATGATTTTCGTTCCACTTCTCACATGTACACCACTTTGTATTGGTCTTTCACGTGGAATTCCAATGAAATAGATTCATGTTTGTTGTAGTAATATGACAAAATGTGGAAAACTTCAAGGGAGCCGAATACTTTTGCAAACCACTGTACATCGATCACCAAAAATTTCATTCTGAAATCTATTGAAAATCTGTTCCTAGTGTTTGCACACATCAGATAGATTACTGTCAGATTCGACTTGACAGGAATCTGACAGAAATCTATCTGATGGTCGAATCTGCTGCAAATCTATAAGTGTATGGCCACCTTAAGCTACAGTATCAAGCTTATCTAAGCATGCAAATAACAGAGCTTCCCAGGGATAAGATAAGGACATTAAAACCAAAAGAAGGTAATTGCATTTCCCTAAACCTTTGAAAAGTTTACACCAGTCAAACTGTGTGCTTTCCAGGGAAGCCACAGCTCCCATCCCCGTTAGTGCCGTCTGTTCATTTACTCTACATGGTGGCTTACAGGGGCCTGAAAGGAGCAGCACACACTGTAGCACTCTTCACACTCTCAGCACAGAAGCAGAAAGGATCCAGATTCCTATGTCTTTCTGTCAAAAAGCCTATTAAACGCCAGGTGAACGCTCAACAAACGCTCAATATATGGTAGCAGAGCATTCAACCAGCCAATGCCACAACCTGGAAAATGCTTGACATACACTAGGGACCAACGCTTACAAACGTATGCAACTGCTTGAAATGTTGAAGGAGTTATAGGCAGTCAAACAGCTGCAACAATCCAATGCATTCAGCAGCATGAGAGAGTCCTTAGGATTCAGTTTAAAAATGCTGCCATGTGCACTTTGCAAGAAGTAGAACATTGGAAAATAACACTTATGGCCAAAACATTTCCCACACAACACAAATGTCTCACAAGCTGTGATTTATGCTCAAAACATCCCCACACTCAGCACATGATTAGGGTTTCCCACCAGAGTGAGATCTCTCATGTTTAACAAGTTTTTTTTTTCTGTCCAAAACATTTCCCACACTCAGCACAAGAATAAGGCTTCTCACCAGTGTGACTTCTTTCATGAATGATAAGGTCTTGTTGCTGAGCAAAACATTTCCCACACTCAGCACATGAAGAGGGCTTCTCACCAGTGTGACATCTCTCATGCTTCACAAGGCTTCCTTTCTCTCCAAAACATTTCCCACATTCAGCACACGAATAGGGCTTTTCACCAGTGTGAGATCTCTTATGATTGAGAAGGCTTCCTGTCTGTCCAAAACATTTCCCACACTCAGCACATGAATAGGGCTTTTCACCAGTGTGAGATCTCTCATGAATGACAAGGCTTCCTTTCCGCCCAAAACATTTCCCACACTCAGCACATGAATAGGGCTTTTCACCAGTGTGAATTCGCGCATGAATGATAAGGTATGATTTCTGAATAAAACATTTCCCACACTCAGCGCATGAATAGGGCTTCTCACCAGTGTGAGATCTCTCATGTTTGATAAGGCTTCCTTTCCCTCCAAAACATTTCCCACACTCAGCACATGAATAGGGCTTTTCACCAGTGTGAGATCTCTTATGTGTTAAAAGGTGTCCCTTCTGCCCAAAACATTTCCCACACTCAGCACATGAATAGGGCTTCTCACCAGTGTGAGATCTCTCATGAATGTCAAGGCTTCCTTTCCGCCCAAACTGTTTCCCACACTCAGCACATGAATAGGGCTTTTCACCAGTGTGAATTCGCGCATGAATGATAAGGTATGATTTCTGAATAAAACATTTCCCACACTCAGCGCATGAATAGGGCTTCTCACCAGTGTGAGATCTCTCATGTTTGATAAGGCTTCCTTTCTCTCCAAAACATTTCCCACACTCAGCACATGAATAGGGCTTTTCACCAGTGTGAGATCTCTTATGTGTTAAAAGGTGTCCCTTCTGCCCAAAACATTTCCCACACTCAGCACATAAATAGGGCTTCTCACCAGTGTGAGATCTCTCATGTCTGACAAGGTTTGATTTCCCTACAAACCCCTTCCCACATGTGGAACAGGAATAAGACCCTCCAGCAGTGGGAGAGCTCTGCTGGGTATGAGGCTTCTCGGGGTTAGACAGGTGAGGGGAGTCTGGGGGAATATTTGGGGTAACCAGGATATCTGCAGATGACTCTTGTCCAATGAGATCATCCTTGGATGTACAGTCTGTGGATACAGAGAGATGAGTCTCTGAGAGGTTCCTGATGCCGGGACTCCGCGCTGCAAATAGAGAAACATCATCACTTTCGGTTAGAGATTTCTGAGGGGAGGAATAATTATCATTAGGGTTGGTCAGTGAGCTGCTGATAATTCCAAAATGATGCAAAGATGACGCAGATTGGAAATGGGCCAGATGCAGCATCTGCGTAACTCTGCATATAATAAGAATATAATTTTCACCATCTCAGAGTTATTGGCATGTCACTGACCATCACTATCAGCCTGACAGAGAACTTCAGAAGGTTGTGCTCATTACAGGAGGCCAGCTCCATTCTGCACACGTGCGAGCGCCCTCCATCAAGCAACCACGCAGGACAGCGCTCCCAAAGACTTCCGGAGTCCCCCGCAGCGGGGGATTCAAACGGGACATCCTGAGCTGCACTGAGGGCACCGGGAGAGGAAAGGCTCATTAGGACCTAGAGCCTTTACTCTTCTTAGGTAAGTATCTGACTTTTTGTTTTTTAGGCGACTTTTCCCATTCGCTTCAAGGGCCTATTTGCAGCCCCAATATATTTTAAAAAATGTGTCAAAACTGTCCAAAAAAACAGAATGGCAGAGGGGATTAATAGCAAAATTGTCCCCAAAAAACGTATTTAACAGTTTTTTGTTTTTTTATTTGAAAATGAGAATCGCATTGGGCTTCCAGATTTTTCAAATTATGTTTATTAGACTGGCCACTTTCTTTATCACCGAGGTGATGGGAGGAGTCAGGCAGTGGGTGCAGGGCACTAAAGCAAGCCTGATATACTGAGGATGGGAAGAGTCAGGCAGTGTGGGTAGGACACTAAAGCAAGCCTGACATACCGAGGTGATGAGGAGTCAGGCAGTGGGTGCAGGGCACTAAAGCAAGCCTGACTTACTGAGGTGATGGGAGGAGTCAGGCAGTGGGTGCAGGGCACTAAAGCAAGCCTGACATACTGAGGTGATGGGAGGAGTCAGGCAGTGGGTGCAGGGCACTAAAGAAAGCCTGACATACTGAGGAGATGGGAGGAGTCAAGCAGTTTGGGTAGGACACTAAAGCAAGCCTGACATACCGAGGTGATGAGGAGTCAGGCAGTGGGTGCAGGGCACTAAAGCAAGCCTGATATACTGAGGAGATGGGAGGAGTCAGGCAGCATGGGTAGGATACTAAAGCAAGCTTGACATACCGAGGTGATGGGAGGAGTCAGGCAGTGTGGGTGCGGGGCACTAAAGCAAGCCTGACATAGCGAGGTGATGGGAGGAGTCAGGCAGTGTGGGTAGGACACTAAAGCAAGCCTGATATACCGAGGTGATGAGGAATCTGGCAGTGGGTGCAGGGCACTAAAGCAAGCATGATATACTGAAGAGATGGGAGGAGTCAGGCAGTGGGTGCAGGGCACTAAAGCAAGCCTGACATACGGTGGTGATGGGAAGAGTCAGGCAGTGGGTGGAGGGCACTAGTGTAAGCCTGACAGCTGTTTTCACACTGGTGGATGAGTCATCCGAGGCTGTATCACTGTATAGCCGCACTTCTTAACCCAACACTCCATACTCACAGGTAGCTGGCATCACAATACTCTGCTTCTGGGCCTCATGCTCAGCTGTGTCAGACACATAGAAAGAGCTGAGACGCAGGCAATTCCCCATAGATAGCATCCTTGGTTGCTAAGCAACCAGGGATCACACTAAGGTGGCAGAACGATGACATATGGGGATAAGCACTGGAACTAAATTAGCAGGAATGTAACACTTTATTAGGTTAATCAGTGCTGCTGATACTAGCAAAAGGCCACTGCTGAAATCTCAGAGGAAAAGAGGGCAGCCCAGTGTGAGAGAATAAAGAGACCTTTCTCTTCCTCAGGGTGTCTGTACTGCTATTGTTAGCAAGCTGTCACCAAATATTATCATGAATGATAGTTATAGATGGCAAAAATCTAACATGAGTGCATAACATAACCCCTAATATGACCAGTCTGTGAACAGTGACATTTATAACAGCAATACAGATACACATTTATTCTACATTTACTGCTGATTACTCACCTGTTCTGCCCTCTGTAACAGTGTCTTCCTCTTTAGTAGTCCTCATGTCACTCTCCTCCATAGACTGCTGACCACTCCTCACATATGTATCTTCTTCTTCCTCTTTACTTATCACCATGTCACCCCCCTCCACAGACTGCTGATCACTCCTCACATATGTCTCTTCTTCACCTTTAATTGTCCCCATCAGGTCACCCTCATCCATAGACTGCTGGTCACTCCTCAAATACATCGCTTCTTCTTCCTCTTTACTTGTCCTCATCATGTCACCCTCCTCCATAGACTGCTGATCACTCCTCACATATGTATCATATTCTTCCTTTTTAACCACAGCACTTTCATGTATCTTTTCTACATCCTAAGTGCACAAAGTAAGAGATAATTTAAAATGCGAACACAGATAAAAGCATATGCAGGAGAAAAGAACGTCACACAGTTTGGAGTTTCTGGGGACCCTCAGCCCCACCTACCTGATGGTGGGGGATGGTGAGATCTTCTTGTGGACAATCTTGGGAATAAAGAGGACCTGTGCACCTCTCTGGTGGGTTTCTGTTACTGGCTACACCTGTAGGAAACACACACACTAACTGTATACATTGTCTCTATGTATTTATCAGATGATGAAGGATCTAGGTCAGTGGTCCTCAAACTAAGGCCCGCGGGCCGAATGTGGCCCCCTGAGGCTTTTTTACCTGCCCCCCACACACAAAATGTATTATAGACACAGTCAGCTACATCTTTAAATATTGGTGGTCCGCATATAGAATGAAGCCAGAAAGCAGTAATTCGCTGGTTTCCAATTAAATTCCACATCAGGTGACTCTGTAGGTTGTCACCTGGGTATGCTTCACTGTCTGGCTCGCAAAGACTTCTACATCATTTTATGTATACTCCGGTCCCCCAGCAGTCTGAAGTATGTTGACCCGGCCCTCGACCTAAAACGTTTGGGGACGCCTGATCTAGGTGGACCCTCCCTACTGTGCTCTGCTTTACAAGAAATTCAAGTCTCCTCTTACCCAACGATGTGAGGGGTGGCTGATTCTCCATCATGGTGTCCTTGTAGAGGTCCATGTGTCCTCCTAAATACTGACACTCCTGGATGGACAAATAGACGACATGACACATTATAGAAACCATGTACAACAATGATACAGTCACCACCTAGACACACCCATTGTTGTTACTGCATACTGTCCCATAATTCTTAGCACCGCTCACCTCTCCTGTCAGCAGCTCCATCACCTTCATGGTGATTTCCAGAATCCTCTGGATGTTGTGTCTCTCAGATAACAGGGAGTGAGGTGGGGGCACCGTGATGGTCACATGATCACCACATTTCACTGGAGAAAAACTCTGTATAGAAAGATTAACAGTATTATCACATGACCACCCAGAATTCTCCTCACCTCTCCAGTAAGGTGAGTGCAGGGCCAGTACAAGGTTCTAAAGCACTAGAGTTGTAGATTCAAAATTGGTCCACCCCACTACCAAATGCACCCCCAAATATAGGTAGCCAGATGTGCCCCTAGTATTAGAAAGCCCTCTCCCCAGTATAGATAGCCACATCAGCCTACAGAATAAGGAAAGCTCCCTAAGTATAAGCAGCTAGATGTGCCCCCCAGTATTAGGTAACTCTCCTTCCCAGTGAAGATAGCCAACGTCCCCCCCCCCCCCCCCCACACACACACACACGCTTTAAATAGCTAAATGTGCCCACCAGTATTAGGGAGCCCTCCAGTATAAAAAGCCAGTTGAGCCCCCATCATTAGGCAGCTCCTTTCCCAGTATAGGTAGCAAGATCAGCCCCCAGTATTAGGCAGCCTGCATCCCCAAGTGTAGATAGCCAGATGTGCACACAGTATTAGGCAGCCTGCATCTTCCAGTTTAAATAGCCAGATGGACACGGGTGCAGCCTCAGGGCCGTGTGCTCAGAGGCTAATACAGTCTCTGCCTCTGTCTTGGGCCAGACCTGGCTGTGTTTTATTGCTAGAGATAAGAATGGCATTATGTGACCTCCCAGAATCCTCCTCACCTCTCTAGTCAGCAGACAGATGATCTCCAGGGTAAGGTTGAATATCTTCTCAGTCATGTGACTCTGTTCCTCATCCATCCTCAGTGATGTGGTCATGTGATCTGTACAGGATGCTGCAGCCTTTTGATAGATAACAAAATGATAATCTAGGTTGCACAGCTGTCAGTGGTGAAAATATCAATACAGGATCTCGACCTCCTCCCAGCGCTCCCTATTGTTATCACATGCATGTGGATGGTAGGGCATGCAGAGTATTACAAAAAAAGCATAAAAAGTTGGTTTATAGCTACCCGTGCACTATACTCACAGCATGCTGCAGTCCTGTCCTCCCTCTGCCTCCTCTCCAGCTGGCCTCCTCTCCTCACATCCACCTCCCACTGTTACCATTCCTGTGATGTTACAGCAGTGCTGACAATGGTAGATGGATGAGGAGAAGAGGCTGGGGCTAATGGGAGCAGAGGAATGGAGCACACTGAAACAGGTAGCTATGAACAAAAATAAATCATTCCTGTTATTACTCGGCATGGAGGCGGGAAGTAGTGGAATGTGGACATGACTATACTTGGAAAGAAATTGCGTTACTGGAGTGGGTGGACATTACATACTGGAGGATAATGGCAATGATGGGGGACACAGGGGGGACATGGTTATACTGGGAAAGAAATGGCATTACCAAAGTGGTGGGGAACATTACATACTGGAGGATAATGGCAATGCTGGGGGGACGTGGCTATACTGGGAAAGAAATTGCATTACTGGGGTGGGGGACATTAAATATTGGAGAAAAATGGCAATGCTGGGGAACACAGGGAGGATGTGGCTACACTGGGAAAGAAATGACATTACTGTGGTGAAGGGACATTACATATTGGACGATTATGGCAATGCTGGGGGGACACATGGAAGACATGGCTATACCGAGAAAAAAAATTACATTTCTGGGGTGGAGGACATTTCAAACTGGAGGATAATGGCAATGCTGGGGGGACACAGGGGACATGGCTATAACGGTTGGACATATTGCATTTGTTCTGTGGTGTGAATTATTACTAGGAAGGCGAGATGCCAGCCTTAAAGGGAGACTGGAGTATTAAAAAAAACAAAACAAAAAAAAAAAGATACTCACCTAAGGAGAGGGAAGGCTCTGGGTGCTATAGAGCCTTTCTGTTCTCCTGCCGGTGTAGTGACAGACTGGGCAGCCCTGCATGCGCAGTAGGAGCCTGCCTCCCATTAAATTGTGCAGCCACGTAAAATGTCCTAAGTATCTCCGCTTCCGCAACACGTAAACTCCCAAAATTTTCAGGTTAGGGAGAGGACCCCTAGATCTAGCTCTGTGCCGAATTGCAGCCCCTGAGCCCCGCTAGTTCCCGAGATAGGTTTGCTGTAATCAGTCTCGGGAACCAGCAGAGCTCGGGGGCTGCAATTCGGCACAGAGCTAGAAGAAGTGTGGAAGTGGAGATATTTCAAGGGGATTATAGTAAAGTTCCCACTGAGCATGCGTGATACTCGGTGAGGAAGGGAGCTTCCAGGCTGCACTATCTGATATTACACCGGTCTCCTTGTTCCCTCGCAGGCTCACCCTTTAGCAGTCCACGACCAATTGTTCGTGAACTGCTCTCTTCCGGGTTAAAGGGGCACTATGGCGAACAATTGTAAAATGTAAAATATGTGCAAACATAAACAAATAAGAAGCACATTTTTTCCAGAGTAAAATGAGCCATAAATTACCTTTCTCCTATGTTGCTGTCACTTACAGTAAGTAGTAGAAATCTGACAGAAGTGACAGGTTTTGGACTAGTCCATCTCTTCATGGGGGATTCTCAGGGATTTATTTATTTTCAAAAGCACTTAGTGAATGGCAGTTGCTCTGTCCAACTGCCAAAAAACTGTGTAGTGAGCAGGGAAGCTGGCCAGCATCAGTTTAAATCCTTTTTAGGGAATATCTTTATAAAGAATAAAAGCCTTGCTGAGAATCCCCTATGAAGAGATGGACTAGTCCAAAACCTGTTGTTTCTGTCAGATTTCTACTACCTACTGTAAGTGACAGGAACACAGGAGAAAAGTAATTTATGGCTCATTTTACTCTGCAAAAAACGTACTTCTTGTTTGTCTATGTTTGCACATATTTTAAATTTTACAATTTTTTGCCATAGCGCCCCTTTAATCTATGGCACATGTAGGGGAGCCACTAGAAAACTAAAAAAACAAGTCACAGTTATAGAAAAGTCTCTTGTATGGCAACTGCTAAGGAGGATTATCAGGACAGTAACAGGTGTACTATGGCCTCCTCTGTAACAAAGTGTTTTCGCCCCCAACCTCTGCTCAATATATAACAAAAACCACACAATTACCTCTTCCAACAGTGTCTCCTATCCTCTTCCTGCAACTTCTCCCTTTGCTGTTACATCATGTCCGGTCTGTGGCATTATTTCCTGTCTGTGTTACATCACTTTCTATATTTGGTTTTATTTTTCGTTTCAATGCGTTACACCTTGGAAAGTGTGATCGCCATCTTGTGGTGAATAGGCTAACTGCAGCCTCAGTTTGTCGAATTACCTGCGCTCAATCATAAAGTGAACCCGAGGTGAGAACAATATGGAAGCTGCCATATTTATTTCCTTTTAAACAATACCAGTTGCTGGCAGCCCTGCTAATCTATTTGGCTGCAGTAGTGTCTGAATTACATCAGAAACAAGCATGCAACTAATCTTGTCAGATCTGACAATATTCTCAGAAACAACTGATTTGCATTTTCTTGTTCAGGGTCTATAGCTAAAGCATTAGAGGCAGAGGATCAGCTAGACAGCCAGGCTACTGGCCTTGCTTAAAGGAAACCAGAGACCATATAAAGGATTTATACATACCGGGGGCTTTCTTCAGCCCCATGCACACGGATCGCTCCCACGCCGCTGTCCTCAGCCTTTTGTATCGCCGTAACCAGGTCCCGTAACTTTGGCCAGTCGCAGACAGTCTGCGCAAGAGAAGTAGGCTCTCTACATATCTCTCCGGCAGCCATCAGCTCGTGCAGCGCTGTACAGAGTATATTGTCTTGTCACTAGCTGTCCCTAGAAGGGGGTCACAATCTAGTTCCTTCCGTAGCCACATGCTTGTGTATGCATCATGTAGTGTGTGTAATGTAAGGGGGGGATAAAACAAAAAAAATCAAAAACTTTGCTCTTTTAATTGATTAAAAATAAACCCTAAACATTGCAACAGCAATCAGATATCAAACAATTCCATTTTTGTTTCATCTGACCATAACACAGAAAACCAGAAGTCTTCCTCTTTGTCCAGATGAGCATTTGCAAAGACCAAGCAAGCTTTTGTGTACCTAATCTGGGTGGGGAAGTGGCATCCTCCTTGGTCTGCATCAGTGGAACCCAGCAGTGTGCCGTGTACGTTGGATCGTCTGCTTGAGACATTGCCACTAGCAGAGCCCAGATTCACCAGGGTGGCCTTGGTGGTGATCCTTGGATTCTTTTTCACCTCTCTCACTATCCTCCTGGCCAGCACAGGTGTCACTTTTGTCTTCCGACCACGTCCTCTGAGATTTTCTACAGTGCGGAACAGCTTGTATTTTTTAATGATACTTTGCACTGTAACCACTGGACCTTGAAAACATTTAGAAATGGCATTGTAGCCCTTTCCTGACTTGTGAGCAGCCACAATGCACAGCCGCAGGTCCTCACTGAGCTCCTTGGTCTTAGCCATGACTGTCCACAAACCAACTGCAGAGATCTGCTGTTTTTCACCTGTTGAGTTGATTAAAACAGCTGTTCCCAATTAATCAGGGTAATTAGGATGCTTTAGAACAACTTGGACTATTTGGAATAGTATAGAACTTTCGCTTTTCCCACAGACTGTGACAGTTTGTGAAGGGTATGAATAATTTTGGACTGGACACTTTTTGCTCAAATGTAAATAAAAGCTGAGAAATGTTTTTTTTTCCCCACAATAATGCCTCTTGTACATTGTCTTATTATCTTTTGGGAGACACCTATATAATTTCCCTGGTTGAATAAAAGTAACTTTAAATCAAAATTTGCGAGGGGTATGAACCATGGAGTATCCCAAATATTCCATCTACTATGGGACAGATGGAAACACCTCTCCCACTAATTCTTTTACCCCGCCCTCCACCCTCTAATCCACTAGCCCCACCCTCCACCCACTAATCCTGCCCTCCACCCACTAATCCCCTAACCCTGCCCTCCACCCACTAATCCTTTTACCCCGCCCTCCATCCTCTAATCCACTAGCCCCACCCTCAACCCACTAATCCTGCCCTCCACCCACTAATCCTCTAACCCCGCCCTCCACCCACTAATCCTCTTAGCCTGCCCCCTACCCACTAATCCTTTTACCCCACCCTCCATCCACCAATCCTGCCCTCCACCCACTAATCCTCCAACCCTGCCCTCCAACCACTAATCCTCTAACCCCGCCCTCCAACCACTAATCCTCTTACCCTGCCCCCTAATCTTTTTACCCCACCCTCCACCCACTAATCCTCTTACCCCACCCTCCACCCACTAATCCTCTTACCCCGCCCTCCAACCACTAATCCTCTTACCCCGCCCTCCACCCACTAATCCTCTTACCCCGCCCTCCACCCACTAATCCTCTTACACTGCCCTCCACCCACTAATCCTCTAACCCCGCCCTCCAACCACTAATCCTCTTACACTGCCCCCTAATCTTTTTACCCCACCCTCCACCCACTAATCCTCTTACCCCGCCCTCCACCCACTAATCCTCTTACCCTGCCCTCCACCCACTAATCCTCTTACCCCACCCTCCACCCACTAATCCTCTTACCCCAACCTCCACCCACTAATCCTCTTACCCCGCCCTCCACCCACTATGCATACCTCTATATAGCCTATAATACAAAACTGTTCTGAGGTATTCATAAAGAGCTCTATGCATCAAGCATATCTATCCCTCCCTACTTCCTTCTATAACCTAATCACCAGCCTACCTACAGGCAATATGACAGTAATGTATAGATTTCCATATATTCTGTTAATATGTAAACTCCTGCTGGATGACCCATATCTACATTATATACTGTATGTGTAGCTTGTCACTCTGTAAAAGTGCATTATACATTCCCATGCGCTTGTAATTGCTTTGAATGTTAATTCAATAAATGTTATTTATGTTTAAGAAACAAACATGAGGTACATAATAATACAGACAATGGTGTAAACCAATATGCAAAATACAGAAGTGGTACAAAATACAGAACTGGAAATTACAGTGACAAAAGTAATATGATGAATAAAATGTATTACAAATTCCAAGACACAAAATAGTGAGAGAGACGTGCCCTAGTAAGCATACAATATAAAGGGGGGGGGCAAATGGCGTGGCCTCGTGGCGATCGTGGAGACGCTAGAATGGCGGCGGTGAGGACGTCCTGCTATCATATAACCTATATGAGCATGATTCTCATTTTAAATGTTAGTGCACTACTATGTTTTATATGTTTTAATAAATGGAGTTACGCTATGATACCTCTTATTTGAGTCTTTGAAGGGAGAAGGCTGTTGATTAAGAACAAGGAAGTTTGATGAATGCTTATAGCTGAACTGTCGCGGTCAGCCATTATATTCGGTGAGCTTTGAGTTTTACCATTTGTGGATACACAGTGTGGTGGTGTGGCTCACGTTTGGCACGTTTGGTGCTCGTATTTCGGTGGAGGATCTGAATTGTGTAGCCCCAACGGTGTTACGCTATGTATGTGTTCTATGTCTCTGAGTTACAAACAGAAGGAAGAGTCTGAGACGTGGGGCCACGCCACTGTACAACGCTGTATATGCTGACTGTAACCAATCAGCCTACCAATCTGGTGAGAGTGATACCTGCTAAAGTGCTGAATTTGTACCTATTTTGGAGTGGAAGAGTAGACTTTGGAAAAACAACATTTTTTCTTTTTAGGGCCTCAGTGCATGGACTTTTTCGCTAATCTGCAGTATTGGGACTTGCTGTATTCTATTGGGTCTAGTGCTGACAGGTGTAGAGCGCTACGCTTACTACTTTTACCATTGTTTAGGGTGGCCATACCCACCCAGTTGTGTAGCGATCCACTTGCCAGCCACATTTATTATTACTAATTTACAATCTACAGGTTATGATCTTGTTTTAAATATTGTATAATTATTTGTGGTGAGATCTTAGAAGAGGAGCGCACATACCACAGTGATCTTTAGGAACAGTGCAGTGCCAGGGGGATTGTGGGAAGTATTTTTACTACAGTAACAAGCTTATCTTAGCATTCAAGAAACAAAAGTCAAAGGACAAAAAACAAACAAGACGCAAAATCGTACACTGAAAAACTGAGGTAAAATGCATGTGGAACGTGCATGGATAAAAGTAAACGCTGCCCAATAGTGAGGCCTGTGAGGATACCAGTATCTTCAGGCATTTTATTTTTCATTTCACACCTTGCGAGTCCTCTTCAAGAGATTCATCTCGTTGTACCATACGTTTCATGTCCAGCCCAAGCCAAGCAATCTCTGACATAAAAGCAGATGTAACACCCTCCAGTAGTAATTCAATAACTGTCTGTCTCTTGGTAAGGGAACTGGAATTGGTGGTGGTGAGCTAAATGTAGAAATCATTACAGGTTTGTCACTCTCCACTTGTGCGGTCAGCAGCGATGCTGCTTAGCCCTAACTCAGAGGGCCCAGTAATCTTCTCCCCAGTCTAAATAGAGCTTCTCGCCAGCGTGAGATTTAAAGGATACCCGAAGTGACATGATGAGATAGACATGTGTTTGTACGGTGCCTAGCACACAAATAACTATGCTGTGTTCCTTTTTTTCTTCTCTGTCTGAAAGAGTTAAATATTAGGTATGTAAGTGGCGGACTCAGTCCTGACTCAGACAGGAAGTGACTACAGTGTGACCCTCACTGATAAGAAATTCCAACTATAGAACACTTTCCTAGCAGAAAATGGCTTCTGAGAGCAAGAAAGAGATAAAAAGGGGAATTTCTTATCAGTGAGGGTCACACTGTAGTCACTTCTTGTCTGAGTCAAGACTGAGTCAGCCACTTACATACCTGATATTTAACTCTTTCAGGCAGAGAAAGAAAAAAAGCAACACAGCATAGTTATTTGTGTGCTAGGCACTGTACATACACATGTCTATCTCATCATGTCACGTGTCACCTCGGCAATCCTTTAAAAATGTCCCACACTCGGTACACGAATAGGGCTTCTCACCGGTGTGAGATTTTCTCATGTGTGACAAGGTCTCCTTTCTGTAAAAATCATTTCCCATACTCAGCACATGAAGAGGGCTTTTCACCGGTGTGGAACCTGACATGTCTGATAAGGTTTGTTTTATCTCCAAAACATTTACCACACTCAGTGCATAAAAAGGGCTTCTCACCAGTGTGAGTTCTCTTATGTCTAACAAGGCCTGCTCTCTGTCCAAAACATTTCCCACACTCAGTACATGAATAGGGCTTCTCACCAGTGTGGAACCTCACATGTCTAACAAAATATGCTTTATCTCCATAACATTTCCCACACTCAGTGCATAAAAAGGGCTTCTCACCAGTGTGAGTTCTCTTATGTCTAACAAGGTGTGATGTCGATCTAAAACATTTCCCACACTCAGCGCATGAATGTGGCTTCTCACCAGTGTGAGATCTCTCATGCATGACAAGCTCTGAATTCCAAACAAAAGATTTCCCACATGTAGAACAGGAATGTGACCCTCCAGCAGGGGGAGAGCTGTGCTGAGTATGAGGCCCCTCGGGGTTAGACAGGTGAGGGGAGTCTGGAGGAATATTTGGGGTAACCAGGATATCTGCAGGAGTCTCTTGTCCAATGCCATCATCATCCATTTTACAGTCTGTGGATACAGAGAGATGAGTCTCTGAGAGGTTCCTGATGCCAGGACTCCGCGCTGCAAATAGAGAAACCACATTACTTCCGGTTAGAGAATACTGAGGGGAGGAACAATTATCATTAGGGATGGTCAGTGAGCTGCTGAGAATTCCAAATGATGCAAAGTTGATGTAGATTGGAAAAGGGCCAGATGCAGCAGCTGCATAGCTTTGCATATAATTAGAATATCATTTTCACCATCTCAGAGTTATTGTCATGTCAGTGACCATCACTAGTTACCAGCCTGACAGAGAACTGCAGAAGGTTGTGCTCATTACAGGAGGCCAATCAAATGCCAATACATTTGCCTTGCATGCAAATATTATGCATCTTGGAATCTGGACAATCAAATGAATTTCCTGAAAAAATAGGATTAGCTGCATACAATTTACATTACATTTGCATACAAGTACAGAGTTGCCTGCATCTCATTGACCTCGCTACATCTAAAGCATTGGCCACACATAGAAAAGCAGTAAACTGTAAAGCTTGATGAGACAATGGAAGCAATGTGCTACTCTTGTGACAACAGACCTCTATGTACTTATAGCAAGAAATCTGTGTTATGTTTGTAGAGCAATGTGGTGTCACTTACACATTCTTATTACCACTGTATCCTCCTTTCACCCATATGCCCCTTGTGATTGTACTTTTTATTCTCTCATTTCCAGTTGTGCAATTAACCACTTGAGGACCACAGTCTTTTCGCCCCTTAAAGGACTTACGAGCCCAAATAGGTAAAAAAAAAGAGAAGTACCTTAATCACTCTTAAATGCACGGAGGACGCCATCCGCGCCCTCCGTGCAGTTCCGCCGGGTCCCCGCAGTGTGGGTCCCCGCTACTGTGCGTGGATCGGGGGGGCCTTAGAGCTGCGCAGCCGCACTAACGTGTATGCGGACTGCGCAGCCGCGGCCAGCTCTGGCGGCCATCTTAGGAGAGGAAGGGGAGCCCGACCCCGTCCGTGGGGTCGGGAGCGGCACGGGGGGCTATCACACTGCGGGGATCCCGGCGGAACTGCACGGAGGGCGCGCATGGTGTCCTCCATGCATTTAAAAGTGATTAAGGTACTTCTCTTTTTTTACCTATTTGGGATCGTAAGTCCTTTAAGGACCAGAGCCTTTTTCTCCATTCAGACCACTGCAGCTTTCACGGTTTATTTCTCGGTCATACAACCTACCACCTAAATGAATTTTACCTCCTTTTCTTGTGACTAATACAGCTTTCTTTTGGTGCTGTTTGATTGCTGCTGCGAGTTTTAGTTTTTATTACATTCATCAAAAAAGAAATGAATTTTGTAAAAAAAAAATGATTTTTTTTACTTTCTGTGCTGACATTTTTCAACTAAAGTAAAATTTCTGTATACATTTTTGTCCAAATTCATTCTGCTACGTCTTTGATTAAAAAAAATCCATTCAGTGTATATTTATTGATTTGGGTAAAAGTTATAGCGTTTACAAACTATGGTGCCAAAAGTAAATTTTCCCACTTTGAAGCATCTCTGACTTTTCTGACCACCTGTCATGTTTCATGAGGTGCTAAAATTGCAGGATAGAATACCCCCCAAATGACCCCATTTTGGAAAGAAGACATCCCAAAGTATTCACTGAGAGGCATGGTGAGTTCATAGAAGATTTTATTTGTTGTCACAAGTTAGCGGAAAATGACACTTTGTGACAAAAAAAAAAAAAAAAAAAGATTCCATTTCTTCTATCTTGCGACACAAAAAAAAATGAAATCTGCCACGGTCTCACTATGCTCCTCTCTAAATACCTTGAAGTGTCTACTTTCCAAAATGGGGTCATTTGTGGGGTGTGTTTACTGTCCTGGCATTTTGGGGGGTGCCTAATTGTAAGCACCCCTGTAAAGCCTAAAGGTGCTCATTGGACTTTGGGCCCCTTAGCGCAGTTAGGCTGCAAAAAAGTGCCACACATGTGGTATTGCCGTACTCAGGAGAAGTAGTATAATGTGTTTTGGGGTGTATTTTTACACATACCTATGCTGGGTGGGAGAAATATCTCTGTAAATGACAATTTTTTTATTTTTTTTATACACAATTGTCCATTTACAGAGAGATTTCTTCCACCCAGCATGGGTATGTGTAAAAATACACCCCAAAACACATTATACTATTTCTTCTGAGTACGGCGATACCACCTGTGACACTTTTTTGCAACCTAGTTGCGCTAAGGGGCCTAACGTCCTATTCACAGGTCATACCCCAAGACCAGATAACAGGCCTGGGGGAGGGGTGGGCCTACTCCTCTCCCCATCCTGCACCTTCCGTGTCCTTACCCCTCCCCCTTCTCTTTACTTTACCTCCTTTGAGGCCCATGTTATCCGCCTCTACCATCCCCTCCCAGCCATTATTGCAGTCCTATACCGCCCCCCCTCCAGTACTATATCGCACTTCCTAGAAAACCTTGCCTCCTGGCTCCCACACATCCTGTCCTCCGACCTCCCAACAATCATCCTCGGAGACTTTAACATTCCAATTGATGAGCCTACCACCTCTGCTGCCACTTAGCTTCTCTCGCTCACCAACTCCCTTGGTCTCACTCAGCATACTAACGCCACAACCCACAGTGCTGGTAATACCTTGGACCTAATTTTCTCCAAAGCCATCGCACTTACCACCCTGGACATTACACCATTTCCCCATCTCCGACCACCACCTCATCACCTTCACCCTCACTCCATCCAGCACCCCCTGTCCCCCTCCCCAAACTGGACGTTGGCAGAGAGATCTGCGCAACCTTGACCCCAATGTACTAGCCACACCCCTCCACTCTCTCTCCTCCTCCCTCCCCAGCCTAACCTGCCCCAACGAAGCGGCAGCTCAATACAACAGTAACCTCTCTGCAGCCTTAGACCATGCGGCTCCCCTGACCTTTCGTACCAACAGTCGCCCCAACCCCCAACCTTGGCACACTGCCCTCACAAGAAAACTACAAAATGAGACACGAGCTGCAGAACGCAAATGGAGGAAATCCCGCAACAACAATGATTTCCTGGGATACAAGACCAAGTTGCAGACGTACCATGCTGCCCTCGCTGATAGTAAACAGATATACTTCACTCACTTGATCGCTACCCAAGCCTCCAACCCACGTCGTCTTTTTGCCACCTTCAATGCCCTACTTAACCCCACACCTCCCCCCCCAACCTCCACCCTCTCAGCCATTGACCTATCAAATTACTTTATCAACAAAATTACAACCATCCGGAGGGATATTTCTCTCCTCCACTCTATCGCCCCCGCCTCCCCACCACATCCGACTCCTTCCTCTTTCTCCTCCCTTACCTCCTTCAATCCTGTCACGGTGGAGGAAGTCAACCAGCTGCTGGCAACTTCACCTGCCACTTTCTGCCCCCTAGATCCGGTCCCATCTGATTCTCTGCGCCCACATTTTTCTGATCTGGCCCCTGTCCTCACCCATCTGTTCAACCTCTCCTTCTCCACCGGCATCTTCCCCTCCGTATTCAAACAGGCCACTGTGCTTACCCTGCTAAAGAAATCTTCACTCGACCCTGCTCTGCCATCCAACTACCGCCCAATCTCTCTCCTCCCTTTTTCCTCAAAAATTCTTGAACGCCTGGCGCACCAACGCCTGACCAACTTCCTTAACTCCAACTCCCTTCTCGATCCCCTGCAATCTGGTTTTCGCACAGCCCATTTTACAGAAACCGCCCTCACCAAAGTGGTAAATGACCTCGCCCTTGCCAAAGCCGAAGGTAAATACTCCATCCTGCTCCTCCTGGACCTCTCCTCGGCATTTGACACTGTCGACCACTCCCTCCTCCTCCACTCCCTGCAGCTAATGGGCATTCAGGACCTAGCCTTAGCCTGGATCTCCTCCTACCTCTCCAACCGCTCCTTTACAACATTTTTCAATGGCTCCTCATCCACTCCTACACCCCTCTCAGTTGTGGTTCCTCAAGGTTCCGTCCTAGGACCCCTACTGTTCTCACTCTATACTGCCTCAATTGGCAAAATCATCTCCTCCATGGGCTTCAATTACCACCTGTATGCCGACGACACCCAGATATATCTCCACACCCCAGACCTCTCCTCCTCTACCATGAACAAGGTCTCTGGCTGCCTCACATCCATTTCCTCCTGGATGGCTGCCAGGTACCTGAAGCTTAATTTGGACAAGACTGAGCTTCTAATATTCCCACCCCGCACAGCTGCACCCCTCCCAGATCTGCATGTCACTATTGAAAATACTATAATCCACCCTACCTCCCAAGCCCGCTATCTAGGCGTTACTCTGGACTCTGAACTTTCCTTTACCGCCCACATCCAAGGTATTGCCAGATCCTGCAACTTCCACCTCCGCAACATCTCCAAGATCCGCTCCTACCTGTCCCCTGACACCACTAAACTCCTTATCCACGCCCTTGTCATCTCCCGCCTAGACTACTGCAATTCTCTTTTATCTGGCCTCCCCTCTAACCGTACTGACCCACTTAAATTGGTAATGAATGCGGCAGCCAGACTGATACATTCTTCTCACCGCAGCGCCTCTACAACTCCGCTCTGTAAAGCACTACACTGGCTCCCCATCAGCTTTAGGATCAATTTCAAAATCCTGTGCTTTGCCTACAAATCAGTGCACAAGACCTGCCCAACCTACATCTCTGATCTGGTCCACAGGCACATACCAGCCCGCCCCCTCCGATCCTCCAATGACCTGCGCCTAGTCGCACCACGCATAACTCAGTCACACGCTCGATTGCAGGACTTCACCAGGGCCGCCCCTACTCTCTGGAACTCTCTCCCACCAGCCGCCAGACTCGCCCCCACCTTTAATTCCTTCAAACAAGCTCTCAAGACTCACCTCTTCACGCTCGCATACCCCCCTACACCAGCACCATAATATGTTCTGTTAGACCCCCTCTCAAAAGATGCACCTATTGTCTCCACCCCACCCTTTAGATTGTAAGCCTCCGGCAGGGCCCTCCTCCCTAACGTATCCAGCTTGATTATGCAATCTTACTCGCAACCACCCCTCTTGTAGACTCGAACAGTCTCTATTTTGACCTATGACACTGTATTGTTATCAAATCATTTGCATGATCTTGTTTTGTTGTGAGTTTCCGTATGTTCTACCTGTATGTTAACCCATTTATCTATTGTGCAGCGCTGCGTAAGATGTTGGCGCTTTATAAATACAATAAATAATAATAATAATAATAATAATAATAATAATAATTTTGAGGCATTTGGATTCTAGACTACTTCTCACGGTTTAGGGCCCCTAAAATGCCAGGGCAGTATTGGAACCCCACAAGTAACCCCATTTTAGAAAGAAGACACCCCAAGGTATTCTGTTAGGAGTATGGTGAGTTCATAGAAGATTTTTTTTTTGTCACAAGTTAGCGGAAATTGACACTTTGTGAAAAAAAAAACCAATACAAATCAATTTCCGCTAACTTGTGACAAAAGATAAAATCTTCTATGAACTCGTCATACACCTAACAGAATACCTTGGGGTGTCTTCTTTCTAAAATGGGGTCACTTGTGGGGTTCCTATACTGCCCTGGCATTTTAGGGGCCCTAAACCGTGAGTAGTCTGGAAACCAAATGTCTCAAAATGACTGTTCAGGGGTATAAGCATCTGCAAATTTTGAAGACAGGTGGTCTATGAGGGGGCGAATTTTGTGGAACCGGTCATAAGCAGGGTGGCCTTTTAGATGACAGGTTGTATTGGGCCTGATCTTATGGATAGGAGTGCTAGGGGGGTGACAGGAGGTGATTGATGGGTGTCTCAGGGGGTGGTTAGAGGGGAAAATAGATGCAATCAATGCACTGGAGAGGTGATCAGAAGGGGGTCTGAGGGGGATCTGAGGGTTTTGCCGAGTGATCAGGAGCACACACGGGGCAAATTAGGGCCTGATCTGATGGGTAGGTGTGCTAGGGGGTGACAGGTGGTGACAGGAGGTGATTGATGGGTGTCTCAAGGTGTGATTAGAGGGGGGAATAGATGCAAGCAATGCACTGGCGAGGTGATCAGGGCTGGGGTCTGAGAGCGTTCTGAGGGTGTGGGCGGGTGATTGGGTGCCCTAGGGGCAGATAGGGGTCTAATCTGATGGGTAGCAGTGACAGGTGGTGACGGGGTGATTGATGGGTGATTGATGGGTAATTAGTGGGTGTTTAGAGGAGAGAACAGATGTAAACAATGCACTTGGGAGGTGATCTGACAGCGGGTCTGCAGGCGATCTGATGGTGTGGGTGGGTGATCAGATTGCCCGCAAGGGGCAGGTTAGGGGCTGATTGATGGGTGGCAGTGACAGGGGGTGATTGATAGGTGATTGACAGGTCATAGACAGGTGATCAGTGGGTTATTACAGGGAAGAAAAGCTGTAAATAATGCACTGGCGAATTGATAAGGTGGGGTCTGAGGGCAATCTGAGCGTGTGGGCGGGTGATTGGGTGCCCGCAAGGGGCAGATTAGGGTCTAATCTGATGGGTAACAGTGACAGGTGGTGATAGGGTGTGATTGATGGGTAATTAGAGGGTGTTTAGAGGAGAGAACAAATGTAAACAATGCACTTGGGAGGTGATCTGACGGCGGGTCTGCAGGCGATATGATGGTGTGGGTGGCTGATCAGATTGCCTGCAAGGGGCAGGTTAGGGGCTGATTGATGGGTGGCAGTAACAGGGGGTGATTGATAGGTGATTGACAGGTGATCAGTGGGTTATTACAGGGAAGAACAGATGTAAATTATGCACTGGCGAATTGATAAGGGGGGGTCTGAGGGCAATCTGAGCATGTGGGTGATTGGGTGCCCGCAAGGGGCATATTAGGGTCTAATCTGATGGGTAACAGTGACAGGTGGTGATAGGGTGTGATTCATGGGTGATTGATGGGTAATTAGTGGGTGTTTAGAGGAGAGAACAGATGTAAACAATGCACTTGGGTGGTGATCTGACGTCGGGTCTGCAGGCGATCTGATGGTGTGGGTGGGTGATCAGATTGCCCGCAAGGGGCAGGTTAGGGGCTGATTGATGGGTGGCAGTGACAGGGGGTGATTAATGGGTGATTGACATGTGATCAGTGGGTTATTACAGGAGGGATAGATGCATACAGTACACAGGGGGGGGGGGGGTCTGGGGAGAATCTTAGGGGTGGGGGGGGGGTGATCAGGAGTCCCCAGGGAGCAGTTTCGGGAATAAAAAAAAAATAGCGTTTAATGATAGTGACAGGGAGTGATTGATGGGTGATTAGGGGGGTGATTGGGTGAAAACAGTGGTCTGGGGGGTGGGCAGGGGGGGGGGGTCTAAGGGGTGCTGTGGGCGATCTGGGGCAGGGGGGGGGGAGAAATCAGTGTGCCTCGGACACTGGGACCACCAGGGCAGGAGGCAGCCTGTATAATAGGCTTTGTATACATTACAAAGCCTATTATACACTGTGTCAGCGGCGATCGGGCAGCTAGTAACCCGGCGTCGCTTCCGAACGGCCGGCGGGTTACAGCACGAGGGGGGCGGAGCCTATCGCCGGCGGCTGATCGCGTCACGAATGACGCGATCGCCGCATAACCACGCCCGCCGCCGCCGATGGGCGTATTGCGGCCGTTTGGGCCCAGCCCTTGCCGCCGCCCATCGGCTGTGGGCGGTCGGCAAGTGGTTAAAGAAAATAAATACCAAATTGCCATTATCTTATTACAGGTTTATTGCAGATTAAACCCCATATGGTAGATTCTATTGGTTGCAATAATTGACGATTATAGCTACATATGACAATATAGTCATTCTCAGAGCTGGAAAGTCCTTGTCTCATCAGCATTGTAGGTCTACTGTGAGATGTAGCAGGATGCTTCTCACTCATTCACCACCTCCCCTCTCCACACAACAGAACAGGGCACTCCAAATCTATCAATGTGTCTTGTTACTAGGCTGTCACCAAATACAATCATATAAAATTGTTTTATATGGCAAAAATCTTGAGTGCATTGCATAACCCCTAATATGGCCAGTCTGTGAGCAGTGACAGTCATAACAGCAATACAGATACACATTATTCTATATTTACTGCTGATTACTCACCTGTTCTGCTCTCTGTAACAGTGTCCTCCTCTTGGCTTGTCCTCACCATGCCACCCTCCTCCATAGACTGCTGATCACTCCTCACATATGTCTCTTCTTCTTCCTCTTTACTTGTCCTCATCTTGTCACCTTCCTCCATAGACTGCTGATCACTCCTCACATATGTCTCTTCTTCTTCCTCTTTACTTGTCCTCATCATGTCACCCTCCTCCATAGACTGCTGATCACTACTCACATATGTCTCTTCTTCTTCCTCTTTACTTGTCCTCATCGTGTCACCTTCCTCCATAGACTGCTGATCATTCCACACATACATCTCTTCTTCTTTCTCTTTATTTGTTCTTATTATGTCACCCTCCTCCATAGACTGCTGATCACTACTCACATATGTCTCTTCTTCTTCCTCTTTACTTGTCCTCATCGTGTCACCCTCCTCCATAGACTGTTGATCACTCCTCATGTACATCTCTACTTCTTCCTCTTTAGCCACAGCACTAAGCATAAGTTCTCCACCCTAAGTGAACAAAGTGAGAGATACATTTAAAATGTGAACACAGATAACAGCATATGCATAAATAAAGAATGTGTCACAGTTTGGAGTCTCTAGGGACCCTTAGCTCCCCTACCTGATAAGGGTGGGAGATGGTGTGATCTTTTTGTGGACAATCCTGGGAAAAAAGAGGACCTGTACATCTCTCTGGTGGGGTTTTGTTACTGGATACATCTAGGAAACACACACAGTGAATACATTGTCTCTGTGTTTAGCAGATGGTGGCAAAATCTAGGTGGACCCTTCATACTGCTCCCTTCTGAACAAAAATTAAGGTCTCCTCTTACCTGGTGGTGTGAGGAGTGGCTGATTCTCCTTTATGATGTCCTTGTAGAGGTCCTTGTGTCCTTCTATATACTGCCACTCCTCCATAGAGAAATAGACAGTGACATCCTGACACCTTAGAGGAACCTGAGACACACAGTGATACAGTCACCACCCAGATACACTCCTTGTTATTACTGGATAATGTCCCATAATTCCCAGCACCACTCACCTCTCCTGTCAGTAGCTCTATCATCTTCCTGGTGACTTCTAGAATCTTCTCCTTGTGTCCTTCACATGTCAGGGAGTGAGGTCGGGGCTCTGTGATGGTCACATGATCACCAAACTTCATTGGAGAATAGCTCTGTATAGAGAGACCAACAATAATGTCACATGACACTCACAGAATTCTCCTCACCACTCCCATCATCTGTGTGTTTTGCTAATAGATCTTAACACAACATCATGTGACCTCCCAGAATCCTCCTCATAATAGAGATAAGAAAGACATCATGTGACCTCCCAAATCCTCCCCACCTCTTGTTAGGCAACCAAATGCATGTCTTACTAGGATGGCATTTCAGCACAGAGGCACAGAACACCAGCCCAAGGCAGGGCTAATATCATTGATATACAATTGCCCAACATCGCCATCCAATATCTCCAAAACAACTTATGTCTTTAAATGGGAGAAGAACCTTAATATGGTGCTGGACACAGAAGTAGTATGTGAGATACGGAAACATGTTGCTACTAGTTCCATAAGTGCATCTAAACTAGGAACGAATGATAAAGCACTAATGCGCTGGTACATGACCCCTGACAGAAGGGCGAGATGGTACCCTGGCTGCCCAACAAGAGCTTCCGTGGATGTGGCATGGAGGGCTCTTTTTTGCATATACGTGCCCCAAAGCTGGCATATTCTGCCATAGGCTATATAAAATAATCTACACTAGCGTAGTGCCCAGCTCCCCAATGCCCTGACGTGGCACTTCTGGGGATAAAACAGCAATAGTTGTCAAAAAAACAGTTTCACTTGTTTACACATATTCTACCAGCTGCAAGCAAGTCATTGCAGCTCCTGGAATAAAGTATCCATCAACTTAAAGTGGATTCGAGGTGAACTTTTACTCATTGCATAATTGTGTTCCTTTCCTATTGTTTATAGGGCATTCCTCAAGCCAAATACTTTTTTGTTTTAGTTTTAATACTCTAATTCCCTAATAACTAAATAAACCACGCCCACAGGTTTTCAGAGAGCCTTGGCAGTAGCAAGGGCTCATGGGAGCTCAGTCTGGACAGGAGGTGGTGTTACTAGCCACTGATTTCAGAGGCAGAGGGGAGGAGGGAGGATTAGGTTTTTTTCACAGGCTTGAGTGCTCAACATACAGATAAGCCTGCCTCTGTGTAATGTTTACAAACAACATGGCTGCTGCCATTGTATCACAGGAAGAAATAATCATTTTCTATTAAAGCTGTTTGCAGCTAGATTTGCTGTGTAAACTATCTAAACTTAAGATAAGATATATAGACAAGTTACTTGTTATAGTTAGTTTTTAATCTCGGATCCGCTTTAAGCCAAGGATAAGTCATGCTTTATTTTTTACAGAATCAGAGCCATCCAGGACGATAACCTTAAACATGAAGCAGTTTCGTCACCTTACAGTGTCCTCCCCAGGCCCTTTTATCTGGGTGCTCCACCCAGCTAATTTTGGTGAGCCACCAGCTGGCATCGGCTCACCTCCTGATCCAACTCCTATGCGGTAAGCAGAACTGCACCGGCCCTGCATTCCCCCGCACGCTACTTTTTCATGACACCTGGCTGGAAAAAATTTTTCTGGGGAGAACACTGCCTTACTATAATAACTACCTAAATGAGACCCCATCCTCTCACCTGACTACGGTATAGCAATATTAGCAATATGATAAAGTAAGAATTCCTGATGCAATATCAGAGCCATAAGCCAGCCATGTCCACAGTTCCTTTCCTTTTCTCTCTTTCCTTTCATTACTAGTGAGGGTCAAATGTAGGAGAACTCATGGAGAAGCATGTGATCAGTTTGGTCAGGTGATAGATATGCAAGCCTCGGATTTGCTAGTCATGATCATGTGCTAAGGTAGGATGTGATCACACCAAATCAGAGCTTTGCAAATCTATTAGTTATCAGGAGAAATTGACTTATAATGCATACTGTATATTACCCTAGGAGAAATATACTTCTTACAAATATTTATTATAAATCTTACAATTTTTTGTGTTAGTGGTTATAAATAGCAGGCTTATGGAAATGGTTGTTATGTCAGCGCAGCTTATTATGTTGGCGCTTTATAAATACAATAAATAAATAAAAAAATGCAAGCAAGTTGCCCCTATGATGGAGCTAATCTGCTGGTAGGGCAGTGATATCCATGTTATGTGAGCAGGTTGCCCCTATGATGGAGCTAATGTGCAGGTAGGGCAGTGATATCAATGTTATGTGAGCATGCTGCCCCTATGATGGAGCTAATGGGCTGGTAGGGCAGTGATATCCATGTTATGTGAGCATGCTGCCCCTATAATGGAACTAATGTGTCGGTAGGGCAGTGATATCCATGTTATGTGAGCGTGTAGCCCCTATGATGGAGCTAATGTGCTGGTAGGGCAGTGATATCCATGTTATGTGAGTGTGCTGCCCCTATGACGGAGCTAATGTGCTGGTAGGGCAGTGATATCCATGTTATGTGAGCATGCTGCCCCTATAATGGAACTAATGTGTCGGTAGGGCAGTGATATCCATGTTATGTGAGCACACTGCCCCTATGATGGAGCTAATGTGCTGGTAGGGCAGTGATATCCATGTTATGTGAGCATGCTGCCCCTATGACGGAGCTAATGGGCTGGTAGGGCAGTGATATCCATGTTATGTGAGCATGCTGCCCCTATAATGGAACTAATGTGTCGGTAGGGCAGTGATATCCATGTTATGTGAGCGTGCTGCCCCTGTGATGGAGCTAATGGGCTGGTAGGGCAGTGATATCCATGTTATGTGAGCATGCTGCCCCTATGATGGAGCTAATGTGCTGGTAGTGCAGTGATATCCATGTTATGTGAGCAGGCTGCCCCTATGATGGAGCTAATGTGTCAGTAGGGCAGTGATATCCATGTTATGTGAGCGTGCTGCCCCTATGACGGAGCTAATGTGCTGGTAAGGCAGTGATATCCATGTTATGTGAGCGTGCTGCCCCTATGACGGAGCTAATGTGCTGGTAGGGCAGTGATATCCATGTTATGCAAGCATGCTGCCCCTATGATGGAGCTAATGTACTGGTAGGGCAGTGATATCCATGTTATGCGAGCATGCTGCCCCTATGATGGAGCTAATGTGCTGGTAGTGCAGTGATATCCATGTTATGCAAGCATGCTGCCCCTATGATGGAGCTAATGTACTGGTAGGGCAGTGATATCCATGTTATGCGAGCATGCTGCCCCTATGATGGAGCTAATGTGCTGGTAGGGCAGTGATATCCATGTTATGTGAGCGTGCTGCCCTTATGATGGAGCTAATGTGCTGGTAGGGCGATAATATCCATGTTATGTGAGCATGGTGCCCCTATGATGGAGGTAATGTGCTGGTAGGGCAGTGATATCCATGTTAGGTGAGCGTGCTGCCCCTATGACGGAGCTAATGTGCTGGTAGTGCAGTGATATCCATGTTATGCAAGCATGCTGCCCCTATGATGGAGCTAATGTGCTGGTAGGGTAGTGATATCCATGTTATGTGAGCATGCTGCCCCTATGATGGAGCTAATGTGCTGGTAGGGCAGTGATATCCATGTTATGTGAGCATGCTGCCCCTATGATGGAGCTAATGTGCTGGTAGTGCAGTGATATCCATGTTATGTGAGCAGGCTGCCCCTATGATAGAGCTAATGTACTGGTAGTGCAGTGATATCCATGTTATGTGAGCATGCTGCCCCTATGATGGAGCTAATGTGCTGGTAGGGCAGTGATATCCATGTTATGTGAGCATGCTGCCCCTATGATGGAGCTAATGTGCTGGTAGTGCAGTGATATCCATGTTATGTGAGCATGCTGCCCCTATGATGGAGCTAATGTACTGGTAGGGCAGTGATATCCATGTTATGTGAGCATGCTGCCCCTATGATGGAGCTAATGTGCTGGTAGGGCAGTGATATCCATGTCCAGATTATCTGCTCATTATTCTGTTGCCGAACTTACTAGCTTTAAAGCATTACTTCTTCCATGTATCTTTACAGCTCTGTTACTGGTGTGCGGTGCTGCACAAAAAGGGTCAGGATGTACCGCACTGTCTTCTATTTCATGTTTTCATACATTGCTGATCTTATCAATAAAATGATTTTTGAAAGTTAAAATTAGAGGGTCATGCCATGTGACCTCCCAGAATCCTCCTCACCTCTCCAGTCAGCAGATAGATGATCTCCAGGGTGAGGTTGAAAATCCTCTCAGTCATGTGACTCTGGTCCTCATCCATCCTCAGTGATGTGGGCATGTGATCTGTACAGGATGCTGCAGCCTTTTGCTAGATAATAAGGAGAGGATAAGCTAAGTTGCACAGCTATCAGTGGTGAAATACAGCATCCCCCCTTCCCCCAGCACTCCCCATTGCTGTCACTAGTGTGAGGGAGGGTCATGCAGAGTATCATAGGAAAGCATAAATAGTTGGTTATAGCTATCTGTGCACTATACTCACAGTTTCAGGCCGACACTGTGAGTGACCTCTGATTACCTAACACTGGGGGGACCTATGCTTAGTTAACACTGGGGGTGACCTCTGAGTACAAAATTCCTGGGGGGGGGGGGGGGCGACCTCTGCTTACCTATTTTTTTTTGGGGGGGGGGATTCTGATTACACAATACTGGGGGACCTCTAATTACCGAATACTGGCTTAGGTCCAATATTGTAGCTCTTTCAGTTCAATAAAAAGCTAAAGGGCTCTTTCACATTAGGGCAGATTTTCTGCGTTTCAACGCAACGGGTAAAGTTTGCGTTACCCAAGGTAAAATGAAAGTCCATAGAGTTTCATTTTAGCTTTCACTTATAACGCTGCGTTTTTGTGCGTTGCGTTACACTGCACCCGGGCGCAGTTTTTCGGCCGACGCTAGCTTTATGCGTTACAAAGTTAGTCAATGTAAAACGCATACTATGCGCGTTTTTAAACCGTTAACGCAGGCAATCAGTCCCAGAATGCAAAAGAGGAACAATGTAGAAAGTTGAAAACTAAAAAGAAAAAAAAATGACCTGCGTTTTCCTATGTGCTGTAACGCATGCGTGATACTCGGTGAGGAAGGGAGCTTCCAGGCTGCACTATCTGATATTACACCGGTCTCCTTGTTCCCTCGCAGGCTCACCCTTTAGCAGTCCACGACCAATTGTTCGTGAACTGCTCTCTTCCGGGATAAAGGGGCACTATGGCAAACAATTGTAAAATATGTGCAAACATAAACAAATAAGAAGCACATTTTTTCCAGAGTAAAATGAGCCATAAATTACCTTTCTCCTATGTTGCTGTCACTTACAGTAAGTAGTAGAAATCTGACAGAAGTGACAGGTTTTGGACTAGTCCATCTCTTCATGGGGGATTCTCAGGGATTTATTTATTTTCAAAAGCACTTAGTAAATGGCAGTTGCTCTGTCCAACTGCCAAAAAACTGTGTAGTGAGCAGGGAAGCTGGCCAGCATCAGTTTAAAACCTTTTTAGGTAATATCTTTATAAATATCTTCTTGCTGAGAATCCCCTATGAAGAGATGGACTAGTCCAAAACCTGTTGTTTCTGTCAGATTTCTTCTACCTACTGTGAGTGACAGGAACACAGGAGAAAAGTAATTTATGGCTCATTTTACTCTGCAAAAAACGTACTTCTTGTTTGTCTATGTTTGCACATATTTTAAATTTTACAATTTTTCGCCATAGCGCCCCTTTAATCTATGGCACATGTAGGGGAGCCACTAGAAAACTAAAAAAACAAGTCACAGTTATAGAAAAGTCTATTGTATGGCAATTGCTAAGGAGGATTATCAGGACAGTAACAGGTGTACTATGACCTCCTCTGTAACAAAGTATTTTCGCCCCCAACCTCTGCTCAATATATAACAAAAACCACACAATTACCTCTTCCAACAAGGTCTCCTCTCCTCTTCCTGCAACTTCTCCCTTTGCTGTTACATCATGTCCGGTCTGTGGCATTATTTCCTGTCTGTGTTACATCACTTCCTATATTTGGTTTTATTTTTCGTTTTAATGGGTTACACCTTAGATTCTAGAAAGTGTGATCGCCATCTTGTGGTGAATAGGCTAACTGCAGCCTCAGTTTGTCGAATTACCTGCGCTCAATCAGAAAGTGAACCCGAGGTGAGAACAATATGGAAGCTGCCATATTTATTTCCTTTTAAACAATACCAGTTGCTGGCAGCCCTGCTAATCTATTTGGCTGCAGTAGTGTCTGAATTACATCAGAAACAAGCATGCAACTAATCTTGTCAGATCTGACAATATTCTCAGAAACTGATTTGCATTTTCTTGTTCAGGGTCTATAGCTAAAGCATTAGAGGCAGAGGATCAGCAAGACAGCCAGGCAACTGGCCTTGCTTAAAGGAAACCAGAGACCATATAAAGGATTTATGCATACCGGGGGCTTTCTTCAGTCCCATGCGCACAAATCGCTCCCACGCCGCTGTCCTCAGCCTTTTGTATCGCCGTAACCAGGTCCCGTAACTTTGGCCAGTCGCAGACAGTCTGCGCAACAGAAGTACGCTCTCTACATATCTCTCCGGCAGCCATCAGCTTGTGCAGCGCTGTACAGAGTATATTGTCTTGTCACTAGCTGTCCCTAGAAGGGGGTCACAATCTAGTTCCTTCCATAGCCACATGCTTGTGTACGCATCATGTAGTGTGTGTGTAATGTAAGGGGGGAATAAAACAAAAACAAAAAATCAAAAACTTTGCTCTTTTAATTGATTAAAAATAAACCCTAAACATTGCAACAGCAATCAGTTATCAAACAATTCCATTTTTGTTTCATCTGACCATAACACAGAAAACCAGAAGTCTTCTTCTTTGTCCAGATGAGCATTTGCAAAGGCCAAGCAAGCTTTTGTGTACCTAATCTGGGGAAGTGGCATCCTCCTTGGTCTGCATCAGTGGAACCCAGCAGTGTGCAGTGTACGTTGGATCGTCTGCTTGAGACATTGGCTTCAATTCATCAAAGGGTGTTCGATAACAAAATCCCAGTCCTTAAAATACCGCATTCGGTATTTTACACTTCACTGTGCTAATTCATCAATATTTTCCCATGTGTGGTAGAGGTTCGTTAAGTTACCGAAGTACTACGGCTTCAGTTCATCAAAGGCTGTTAGATAACAGCAGAGTGGTGAAGCAGCTTGGAATGTCTCTGTGTTGTTACAAGCTGATAACAATAGAAGGCATCCAGACATCCCTTTACATGTAAACGTGTGTTATATTTACTGTTACTTATACTGCCTCTGCTGCTCTGAATCTGTCCATCAGTGTTTCTTAACATTTTACTTCTTTGCCACAACGTAGATAAACTTCCTGGAGACATTACAAATGCCATGCTTGGTGATTTCACCACTTGCATCTTTGCATATTCAAACAGGGACTCAAAGGGTTACACCACCATTCTCTCTGCTCACTGCCTGGGGGGTCTGGAAGCTTGTGTGGAGAAGCCTGTGTGACCTATCAGCGGCACTTGCAGGAGAACAGGGGCTGTTTCTATTGGCTGCCTGCTCCTGTTAATCATGAAAACATTCACACAGAAGGCTTTCGAAGCCTGTAACGACAGGGGAGAGCTGGAGATAAACACCGAATGTGCTAGCGAATGTGGTAACCTTGATGAATTAACATTTACTGACATTTGCTGACATGTGTTGAGCACAATTCGGTAATTTATCTCATTGCTCTGTCATTTCAGCTTCTCATTCGGTAACAGCTTTGATGAATTAACATTTTCTTAAGTGCTCCGTTAACTCAGCTGTTTTCAGCATTACCGAATGCGGTAATGCTTGATGAATTGAAGCCATAGCCACTAGCAGAGCCCAGATTCACCAGGGTGGCCTTGGTGGTGATCCTTGGATTCTTTTTCACCTCTCTCACTATCCTCCAGGCCAGCACAGGTGTCACTTTTGGCTTCCGACCACGTCCTCTAAAATTTTCCACAGTGCGGAACAGCGTGTATTTTTTAATGATACTTTGCACTGTAACCACTGGACCTTGAAAACATTTAGAAATGGCATTGTAGCCCTTTCCTGACTTGTGAGCAGCCACAATGCACAGCAGCAGGTCCTCACTGAGCTCCTTGGTCTTAGCCATGACTGTCCACAAACCAACTGCAGAGATCTGCTGTTTTTCACTTGTTGAGTTGATTAAAACAGCTGTTCCCAATTAATCAGGGTAATTAGGATGCTTTAGAACAACTTGGACTATTTGGAATAGTATAGAACTAGAAGGGTATGAATAATTTTGGACTGGACACTTTTTGCTCAAATGTAAATAAAAGCTGAGAAATGTTTTTTTTTCCACAATAATGCCTTTTGTACATTGTCTTATTATCTTTTGGGAGACACCTATATAATTTCCCTGGTTGAATAAAAGTAACTTTAAGTCTAAATTTGCGAGGGGTATGAACCACGGATTATCCCAAATATTCCATCTACTATGGGACAGATGGAAACACCTCTCCCACTAATCCTTTCACCCCGCCCTCCACCCTCTAATCCACTAGCCCCACCCTCCACCCACTAATCCTGCCCTCTACCCACTAATCCTCTAACCCCGCCCTCCACCCACTAATCCTCTAACCCCGCCCTCCATCCACTAATTCTTTTACCCCCGTCCTCCACCCTCTAATCCACTAGCCCCACCCTCCACCCACTAATCCTGCCCTCCACCCACTAATCTTCTAACCCCGCCCTCCACCCACTAATCCCTTTAGCCTGCCCCCTACCCACTAATCCTTTTACCCCACCCTCCACCCTCTAATCCACTAGCCCCACCCTCCATCCACTAATCCTCTAACCCCGCCCTCCAACCACTAATCCTCTTACCCTGCCCTCCACCCACTAATCCTCTAACCCCGCCCTCCAATCACTAATCCTCTTACCCTGCCCCCTAATCTTTTTACCCCACCCTCCACCCACTAATCCTCTTACCCCACCCTCCACCCACTAATCCTCTTACCCTGCCCTCCACCCACTAATCCTCTAACCCCGCCCTCCAACCACTAATCCTCTTACCCTGCCCCCCTAATCTTTTTACCCCACCCTCCACCCACTAATCCTCTTACCCCGCCCTCCACCCACTAATCCTCTTACACTGCCCTCCACCCACTAATCCTCTGACCCCGCCCTCCAACCACTAATCCTCTTACCCTGCCCCCTACCCCCTAATCTTTTTACCCCACCCTCCACCCACTAATCCTCTTACCCCGCCCTCCACCCACTAATCCTCTTACCCTGCCCTCCACCCACTAATCCTCTAACCCCACCCTCCAACCACTAATCCTCTTACCCTGCCCCCCTAATCTTTTTACCCCACCCTCCACCCACTAATCCTCTTACCCCGCCCTCCACCCACTAATCCTCTTACACTGCCCTCCACCCACTAATCCTCTGACCCCGCCCTCCAACCACTAATCCTCTTACCCTGCCCCCTACCCCCTAATCTTTTTACCCCACCCTCCACACACTAATCCTCTTACCCCGCCCTCCACCCACTAATCCTCTTACCCCGCCCTCCACCCACTAATCCTCTTACCCCGCCCTCCACCCACTAATCCTCTTACCCTGCCCTCCACCCACTAATCCTCTAACCCCGCCCTCCAACCACTAATCCTCTTACCCTGCCCCCTAATCTTTTTACCCCACCCTCCACCCACTAATCCTCTTACCCCGCCCTCCACTCACTAATCCTCTTACACTGCCCTCCACCCACTAATCCTCTAACCCCGCCCTCCAACCACTAATCCTCTTACCCTGCCCCCTACCCCCTAATCTTTTTACCCCACCCTCCACCCACTAATCCTCTTACCCCGCCCTCCACCCACTAATCCTCTTACACTGCCCTCCACCCACTAATCCTCTGACCCCGCCCTCCAACCACTAATCCTCTTACCCTGCCCCCTACCCCCTAATCTTTTTACCCCACCCTTCACACACTAATCATCTTACCCCGCCCTCCACCCACTAATCCTCTTACCCCGCCCTCCACCCACTAATCCTCTTCCCCCGCCCTCCACCCACTAATCCTCTTACCCTGCCCTCCAACCACTAATCCTCTTACCCTGCCCCCTAATCTTTTTACCCCACCCTCCACCCACTAATCCTCTTACCCCACCCTCCACCCACTAATCCTCTTACACTGCCCTCCACCCACTAATCCTCTAACCCCACCCTCCACCCACTAATCCTCTTACCCTGCCCTCCACCCACTAATCCTCTAACCCCCGCCCTCCAACCACTAATCCTCTTACCCTGCCCCCTAATCTTTTTACCCCACCCTCCACCCACTAATCCTCTTACCCTGCCCTCCACCCACTAATCCTCTTACCCTGCCCTCCACCCACTAATCCTCTAACCCCACCCTCCAACCACTAATCCTCTTACCCTGCCCGCTACCCCCTAATCTTTTTACCCCACCCTCCACCCACTAATCCTCTTACCCCGCCCTCCACCCACTAATCCTCTTACCCTGCCCTCCACCCACTAATCCTCTAACCCCGCCCTCCAACCACTAATCCTCTTACCCTGCCCCCTAATCTTTTTACCCCACCCTCCACCCACTAATCCTCTTACCCCGCCATCCACCCACTAATCCTTTTACCCTGCCCTCCACCCACTAATCCTCTTACCCCGCCCTCCACCCACTAATCCTCTTACCCCGCCCTCCACCCACTATGCATACCTCTATATAGCCTATAATACAAAACTGTTCTGAGGTATTCATAAAGAGCTCTATGCATCAAGCATATCTATCCCTCCCTACTTCCTTCTATAACCTAATCACCAGCCTACCTACAGGCAATATGACAGTAATGTATAGATTTCCATATATTCTGTTAATATGTAAACTCCTGCTGGATGACCCATATCTACATTATATACTGTATGTGTAGCTTGTCACTCTGTAAAAGTGCATTATACATTCCCATGCGCTTGTAATTGCTTTGAATGTTAATTCAATAAATGTTCTTTATGTTTAAAGAGGAACTCCAGTGAAAATAATTTAATAAAAAAAAGTGCTTCATTTTTACCATAATTATGTATAAATGATTTAGTCACGTGTTTGCTCATTGTAAAATCTTTCCTCTCCCAGATTCACATTCTGACATGTATTACATGGTGACATTGTTACTGTGGGCAAGTTATGTAGCGGTTTCTAGCTGCTCTGGCTTACAGACAGCTTTAAACAGCCATTTTCTGTCTGTGAACATTGTTACATTGTGGCAGTTTGCCCAGAGTACCGCGGTATTCAGAGCCTCTTGTGGGAGGGGTTTCAGCACAAAATTAGTCACACAGCGCCCCCTGATGGTCTGTTTGTGAAAATCATTCTATTTCTCATGTAAAAGGGGATATCAGCTACTGATTGGGATAAAGTTCAATTCTTGGTTGGAGTTTCTCTTTAAGAAACAAACATGAGGTACATAATAATACAGGCAATGGTGTAAACCAATATGCAAAATACAGACGTGGTACAAAATACAGAACTGGAAATTACAGTGACAAAAGTAATATGATGAATAAAATGTATTACAAATTCCAAGACACAAAATAGTGAGAGAGACGTGCCCTAGTAAGCATACAATATAAAGGGGGGGGGCAAATGGCGTGGCCTCGTGGCGATCGTGGAGACGCTAGAATGGCGGCGGTGAGGACGTCCTGCTATCATATAACCTATATGCGCATGATTCTCATTTTAAATGTGAGTGCACTACTATGTTTTATATGTTTTAATAAATGGAGTTACGCTATGATACCTCTTATTTGAGTCTTTGAAGGGAGAAGGCTGTTGATTAAGAACAAGGAAGTTTGATGAATGCTTATAGCTGAACTGTCGCGGTCAGCCATTATATTCGGTGAGCTTTGAGTTTTACCATTTGTGGATACACAGTGTGGTGGTGTGGCTCACGTTTGGTGCTCGTATTTGGGTGGAGGATCTGAATTGTGTAGCCCCAACGGTATTACGCTATGTATGTGTTCTATGTCTCTGAGTTACAAACAGAAGGAAGAGTCTGAGACGTGGGGCCACGCCACTGTACAACGCTGTATATGCTGACTGTAACCAATCAGCCTACCAATCTGGTGAGAGTGATACCTGCTAAAGTGCTGAATTTGTACCTATTTTGGAGTGAAAGAGTAGACTTTGGAAAAACAACATTTTTTTCTTTTTAGGGCCTCAGTGCATGGACTTTTTCGCTAATCTGCAGTATTGGGACTTGCTGTATTCTATTGGGTCTAGTGCTGACAGGTGTAGAGCGCTACGCTTACTACTTTTACCATTGTTTAGGGTGGTCATACCCACCCAGTTGTGTAGCGATCCACTTGCCAGCCACATTTATTATTACTAATTTACAATCTACAGGTTGTGATCTTGTTTTAAATATTGTATAATTATTTGTGGTGAGATCTTAGAAGAGGAGCGCACATACCACAGTGATCTTTAGGAACAGTGCAGTGCCAGGGGGATTGTGGGAAGTATTTTTACTACAGTAACAAGCTTATCTTAGCATTCAAGAAACAAAAGTCAAAGGACAAAAAACAAACAAGACGCAAAATCGTACACTGAAAAACTGAGGTAAAATGCATGTGGAACGTGCATGGAGAAAAGTAAACGCTGCCCAATAGTGAGGCCTGTGAGGATACCAGTATCTGCAGGCATTTTATTTCTCATTTCACACCTTGCGAGTCCTCTTCAAGAGATTCATCTCGTGTACCATACGTTCCATGTCCAGCCCAAGCCAAGCAATCTCTGACATAAAAGCAGATGTAACACCCTCCAGTAGTAATTCAATAACTGTCTGTCTCTTGGTAAGGGAACTGGAATTGGTGGTGTTGAGCTAAATGGAGAGATCATTACAGGTTTGTCACTCACCACTTGTGCGGTCAGCAGCGATGGTGCTTAGCCCTAACTCAGAGGGCCCAGTTATCTTCTCCCCAGTCTAAATAGAGCTTCTCGCCAGCGTGAGATTTAAAGGATACCCGAAGTGACATGTGACATGATGAGATAGACATGTGTTTGTACGGTGCCTAGCACACAAATAACTATGCTGTGTTCCTTTTTTTCTTCTCTGTCTGAAAGAGTTAAATATCAGGGATGTAAGTGGCGGACTCAGTCCTGACTCAGACAGGAAGTGACTACAGTGTGACCCTCACTGATAAGAAATTCCAACTATAGAACACTTTCCTAGCAGAAAATGGCTTCTGAGAGCAAGAAAGAGATAAAAAGGGGAATTTCTTATCAGTGAGGGTCACACTGTAGTCACTTCTTGTCTGAGCCAAGACTGAGTCAGGCACTTACATACCTGATATTTAACTCTTTCAGGCAGAGAAAGAAAAAAAGCAACACAGCATAGTTATTTGTGTGCCAGGCACTGTACATGTACATGTCTATCTCATCATGTCACGTGTCACCTCGGGAATCCTTTAAAAATTTCCCACACTCAGCACACAAATAGGGCTTCTCACCGGTGTGAGATTTTCTCATGTGTGACAATGTCTCCTTTCTGTAAAAATCATTTCCCATACTCAGCACATGAAGAGGGCTTTTCACCGGTGTGGAACCTGACATGTCTGATAAAGTTTGCTTTATCTCCAAAACATTTCCCACACTCAGTGCATAAAAAGGGCTTCTCACCAGTGTGAGTTCTCTTATGTCTAACAAGGCCTGCTCTCTGTCCAAAACATTTCCCACACTCAGTACATGAATAGGGCTTCTCACCAGTGTGGAACCTCACATGTCTGACAAAGTTTGCTTTATCTCCATAACATTTCCCACACTCAGTGCATAAAAAGGGCTTCTCACCAGTGTGAGTTCTCTTATGTCTAACAAGGTGTGATGTCGATCTAAAACATTTCCCACACTCAGCGCATGAATGTGGCTTCTCACCAGTGTGAGATCTCTCATGTATGACAAGCTCTGAATTCCAAACAAAAGACTTCCCACATGTAGAACAGGAATGTGACCCTCCAGCAGGGGGAGAGCTGTGCTGAGTAGGAGGCCCATCGGGGTTAGACAGGTGAGGGGAGTCTGGAGGAATATTTGGGGTAACCAGGATATCTGCAGGAGTCTCTTGTCCAATGCCATCATCATCCATTTTACAGTCTGTGGATACAGAGAGATGAGTCTCTGAGAGGTTCCTGATGCCAGGACTCTGCGCTGCAAATAGAGAAACATCATCACTTCCTGTTAGAGAATTCTGAGGGGAGGAACAATTATCATTAGGGATGGTCAGTGAGCTGCTGAGAATTCCAAATGATGCAAAGTTATTGTAGATTGTAAATGGGCCAGATGCAGGAGCTGCATAGCTTTGCATATAATTAGAATATAATTTTCACCATCTCAGAGTTATTGGTATGTTAGTGACCATCACTAGTTATCAGCCTGACAGAGAACTGCAGAAGGTTGTGCTCATTACAGGAGGCCAATCAAATGCCAATACATTTGCCTTGCATGCAAATATTATGCATCTTGGAATCTGGATAATCAAATGAATTTCCTGAAAAAATAGGATTAGCTGCATACAATTTACATTAAATTTGCATACAAGTACAGAGTCGCCTGCATCTCATTGACCTCCCTACATCTAAAGCATTGGCCACACATAGAAAAGCAGTAAACTGTAAAGCTTGATGAGACAATGGAAGCAATGTGCTACTCTTGTGACAACAGACCTCTATGTACTTATTGCAAGAAATCTGTGTTATGTTTGTAGAGCAATGTGGTGTCACTTAAACATTCTTATTACCATTGTACCCTCCTTTCACCCATATGCCCCTTGTGATTGTACTTTTTATTCTCTCATTTCCAGTTGTGCAATTAAAGAAAATAAATACCAAATTGCCATTATCTTATTACAGGTTTATTGCAGATTAAACCACATATGGTAGATTCTATTGGTTGCAATAATTGGCGATTATAGCTACTTATGACAATATAGTCATTCTCAGAGCTGGAAAGTCCTTGTCTGATCAGCATTGTATGTCTACTGTGAGATGTAGCGGGATGCTTCTCACTCATCCACCACCTCCTCTCTCCACATAACAGAACAGGGCACTCCAAATCCATCAATGTGTCTCTACTGTTATTGTTACTAGGCTGTCACCAAATACAGTCATATACAATTGTTTTATATGCCAAAAATCTTGAGTGCATTGCATAACCCCTAATATGGCCAGTCTGTGAGCAGTGACAGTCATAACTGCAATACAGATACACATTATTCTATATTTACTGCTGATTACTCACCTGTTCTGCCCTCTGTAACAGTGTCCTCCTCTTTACTTGTCCTAATTACGTCACCCTCCTCCATAGACTGCTGATCACTCCTCACATATGTCTCTTCTTCTTCCTCTTTACTTGTCCTCATCTTGTCACCCTCCTCCATAGACTGCTGATCACTCCTCACATACATCTCTTCTTCTTTCTCTTTATTTGTTCTTATTATGTCACCCTCCTCCATAGACTGTTGATCACTCCTCATGTACATCTCTACTTCTTCCTCTTTAGCCACAGCACTAAGTATACTTTCTCCACCCTAAGTGAACAAAGTGAGAGATAATTTAAAGTGTGAACACAGATAACAGCATATGCAGAAGGAAAGAATGTGTCACAGTTTGGAGTCTCTGGGGACCCTCAATACCACCTACCTGATAAGGGTGGGAGATGGTGTGATCTTTTTGTGGACAATCCTGGGAATAAAGAGGACCTGTACATCTCTCTGGTGGGGTTTTGTCACTGGATACATCTATAGGAAACACACACAGTGAAAACATTGTCTCTGTGTTTAGCAGATGGTGGGAAAATCTAGGTGGACCCTCCATACTGCTCCTTTCTGAATAAAAAATTAAGGTCTCCTCTTACCCGGTGATGTGAGGGGCGGCTGATTCTCCATCATGATGTCCTTGTAGAGGTCCTTGTGTCCTTCTATATAGTGCCACTCCTCCATGGAGAAATAGACAGTGACATCCTGACACCTGAGAGGAACCTGAGACACACAGTGATACAGTCACCACCCAGATACACTCCTTGTTATTACTGGATAATGTCCCATAATTCCCAGCACCACTCACCTCTCCTGTCAGTAGCTCTATCATCTTCGTGGTGATTTCCAGAATCTTCTCCTTGTGTCCGTCGCATGTCAGGGAGTGAGGTGGGGGCACCGTGATGGTCACATGATCACCAAACTTAATTGGAGAATAGCTCTGTATAGAGAGACCAACAATAATGTCACATGACACTAACAGAATCCTCCTCACCACTCCCATCATCTGTGTGTTTTGCTAATAAATCTAAACACAACATCATGTGACCTCCCAGAATCCTCCTCATAATAGAGATAAGAAAGACATCATGTGACCTCCCAAATCCTCCCCACCTCTTGTTGGGCAATCAGATGCATGTCTTACTAGGATGGCATTTCAGCACAGAGGCACAGAACACCAGCCCAAGGCAGGGCTAATATCATTGATATACAATTGCCCAACATCACCATCCAATATCTCCAAACCAACTTATGTCTTTAAATGGGAGAAGAACCTTAATATGGTGCTGGACACAGAAGTAGTATGTGAGATACGGAAATATGTTGCTACTAGTTCCATAAGTGCATCTAAACTAGTAACAAATGATAAAGCACTAATGCGCTGGTACATGACCCCTGACAGAAGAGCGAGATGGTACCCTGGCTGCCCAACAAGAGCTTCTGTGGATGTGGCATGGAGGGCTCTTTTCTTCATATACGTGCCCCAAAGCTGGCATATTCTGCTATAGGCTATATAAAATAATATACACTAGTGTAGTGCCCAGGTCCCCAATGCCCTGACGTTTCACTTGTTTACACATATTCTACCAGCTGCAAGTAAGTCATTGCAGCTTCTGGAATAAAGTTCTCTCAGTATCCATCAACTTAAGCCAAGCACAAGTCATGCTTTATTCTTTACAGAATCAGAGCCATCCAGGACAATAACCTTAAACATGAAGCAGTTTGGTCACCTTACAGTATCCTCCCCAGGCCCTTTTATCTGGGTCCTCCACCCGGCTAATTTTGGTGAGCCACCAGCTGTTATTGGCTCACCTCCTGATCCTACTCCTATGCGGTAAGCAGAACTGCACCGGCCCTGCATTCCCCCGTCTGGCTACTTTTTCATGAAACCTGGCTGGAAATGTTTTTCTGGGGAGAACACTGCCTTACTATAATAACTACCTAAATGAGACCCCATCCTCTCACCTGACTACGGTATAGCAATATTAGCAATATGATAAAGTAAGAATTCCTGATGCAATATCAGAGCCATAAGCCAGCCATGTCCACAGTTCCTTTCCTTTTCTCTCTTTCCTTTCATTACTAGTGAGGGTCATATGTAGGAGAACTCATGGAGAAGCATGTGAACAGTTTGGTCAGGTGATAGATATGTAAGCCTCGGATTTGCTAGTCATGATCATGTGCTAAGGTAGGATGTGATCACACCAAATCAGAGCTTTCCAAATCTATTAGTTATCAGGAGAAATTGACTTATAATGCATATTACCCTAGGAGAAATATACTTCTTACAAATATTTATTATAAATCTTACAATTTTTTGTGTTAGTGGTTCTAAATAGCATGCTTATGGAAATGGTTGTTATATCAGCGCAGCTTATTATGTTGGTGCTTTAAAAATACAATAAATAAATAAAAAAATGCGAGCAGGTTGCCCTTATGATGGAGCTAATGTGCTGGTAGGGCGATAATATCCATGTTATGTGAGCATGCTGCCCCTATGATGGAAGTAATGTGCTGGTAGGGCAGTGATATCCATGTTATGTGAGCATGCTGCCCCTATGATGGAGCTAATGTGCTGGTAGGGCAGTGATATCCATGTTATGTGAGCGTGCTGCCCCTATGATGGAGCTGATGTGCTGGTAGGGCAGTGATATCCATGTTATGTGAGCGTGCTGCCCCTATGATGGAGCTGATGTGCCGGTAGGGCAGTGATATCCATGTTATGTGAGCATGCTGCCCCTGTGATGGAGCTAATGTGCTGGTAGGGCAGTGATATCCATGTTATGTGAGAATGCTGCCCCTATGATGGAGCTAATGGGCTGGTAGGGCAGTGATATCCATGTTATGCAAGCATGCTGCCCCTATGATGGAGCTAATGTGGCGGTAGGGCAGTGATATCCATGTTATGTGAGCATGCTGCCCCTATGATGGAGCTAATGTGCCAGTAGGGCAGTGATATCCATGTTATGTGAGCATGCTGCCCCTATGATGGAGCTAATGTGGCTGTAGGGCAGTGATATCCATGTTATGTAAGTGTGCTGCCCCTGTGATGGAGCTAATGGGCTGGTAGGGCAGTGATATCCATGTTATGCAAGCATGCTGCCCCTGTGATGGAGCTAATGGGCTGGTAGGGCAGTGATATCCATGTTACATGAGCATGCTGCCCCTATGACAAAGCTAATGTGCTGGTAGGGCAGTGATATCCATGTTATGTGAGCATGCTGCCCCTATGATGGAGCTAATGTGCCAGTAGGGCAGTGATATCCATGTTATGTGAGCATGCTGCTCCTATGATGGAGCTAATGGGCTGGTAGGGCAGTGATATCGATGTTATGTGAACATGCTGCCCCTGTGATGGTGCTAATGTGCTGGTAGGGCAGTGATATCCATGTTATGTGAGCATGCTGCCCCTATGATGGAGCTTATGTGCCGGTAGGGTAGTGATATCCATGTTATGTGAGCATGCTGCAACTATGATGGAGCTAATGGGCTGGTAGGGCAGTGATATCCATGTTATGTGAACATGCTGCCCCTATGCTGGAGCTAATGGGCTGGTAGGGCAGTGATATCCATGTTATGTGAGCATGCTGCCCCTGTGATGGAGCTAATGGGCTGGTAGGGCAGTGATATCCATGTTATGTGAGCATGCTGCCCCTATGACAAAGCTAATGTGCTGGTAGGGCAGTGATATTCATGTTATGTGAGCATGCTGCCCCTATGATGGAGCTAATGGGCTGGTAGGGCAGTGATATCCATGTTATGTGAGCATGCTGCCCCTATGATGGAGCTAATGTGACGGTAGGGCAGTGATATCCATGTTATGTGAGCATGCTGCTCCTATGATGGAGCTAATGTGCCAGTAGGGCAGTGATATCCATGTTACGTGAGCATGCTGCCCCTATGATGGAGCTAATGTGCTGGTAGGGCAGTGATATCCATGTTATGTGAGCATACTGCTCCTATGATGGAGCTAATGTGCCAGTAGGGCAGTGATATCAATGTTATGTGAACGTGCTGCTTCTATGATAAAGCTAATGTGCTGGTAGGGCAGTGATATCCATGTTATGTGAGCATGCTGCCCTATGATGGAGCTAATGTGCTGGTAGGGCAGTGATATCCATGTTATGTGAGCGTGCTGCCCCTATGATGGAGCTAATGTGCCAGTAGGGCAGTGATATCCATGTTATGTGAGCATGCTGCCCCTATGATGGAGCTAATGTGCCGGTAGGGCAGTGATATCCATGTTATGTGAGCATGCTGCCCCTATGATGGAGCTAATGTGCTGGTAGGGCAGTGATATCCATGTTATGTGAGCATGCTGCCCCTATGATGGAGCTAATGTGCTGGTAGGGCAGTGATGTCCATGTTATGTGAGCATGCTGCCCCTATGATGGGGCTAATGTGCTGGTAGGGCAGTGAAATCCATGTCCTGATTATCTGCTTAATATTCTGTTGCCGAACTTACTGGCTGTAAAGCATTACTTCTTCCATGCATCTCTACAGCTGTGTTACTGGTGTGTGTTGCTGCACAAAAAGGGGCAGGATGTACCGCACTGTCTTCTATTTCATGTTTTCATACATTGCTGATCTTATCAATAAAATCTTTTTTGAAAGTTAAAATTAGAGATAAGGGTGATGCCATGTGACCTCCCAGAATCCTCCTCACCTCTCCAGTCAGCAGATAGATGATCTCCAGGGTGAGGTTGAAAATCCTCTCAGTCATGTGAATCTGGTCCTCATCCATCCTCAGTGATGTGGTCATGTGATCTGTACAGGATGCTGCAGCCTTTTGCTAAATAATAAGGAGAGGATAAGCTAAGTTGAGGGTCATGCAGAGTATCATAGCAAAGCATAAATAGTTGGTTATAGCTATCTGTGCACTATACTCACAGTTTCAGGCCGACACTGTGAGTGACCTCTGATTACCTAATACTGGCAGGGAGGCCTCTGATTACCTAACACTGGGGGGACCTATGCTTAGTTAATACTGGGGGTGACCTCTGATTACAAAATTACAAAATAATAATTATTATTATTTTTATTTATTTTTTTATTTTTTTTTGGGGGGGGGGGGGGGACTTCTGATTACACAATAGTGGGGGACCTCTAATTACCTAATACTGGCTTAGATCCAATATTTACATAAGAATCCTCATTAAATAAGCAACAAGCAAAAACTGGTCCAAAAAGTATATACAATTAGTCCACTAGAAGATCCCATGTAGCTCTTTCAGTTCAACGAAAAGCTTAAAAGTCCTTCCTATGTCTGGGCACGCCTCTATATTTTGGACTGAGCAACTACTCCCAACTTCAACTTGTTCAGCACATGACTCGCTCTATCCCTCCCAGTGTGTCCCCCTTTCTCATCAAATGTTGGGAGGTACGTATAAGGCCTAGAACCCGCTAGAGTGTTTTTGTTTTTTTTGATGTTTAAGGAGCGCTTTAAATCACAAGCGAGTTCCCTAAATGCTCAGCCACTGTTAATGGCTGGGGCAAATTCCACTAGAGCGATTGCGATTAGGCAAATCACAATCGCAGGACATGCAGCATTGTGGGAGTGTTTGCATTCTATTGAATTATACAGGAGCAGGGAAATGGCTCCCAAACTCGCTTGCAAAGCACTATTACAAATCGCTAGTGACTGTGATAGCGCTTTGAGCTTTCATGTGGGTTCCATGCTCTGACTGATAAGAACGCAATCACAGCCACCCACAGAATAGACCCCCCTACTCCCAGTCTGTGCAGCACTAGGGCAGTGGTTGGATAGTACACTGGAGAAAGACAACTGCCCTGACACAGGGGACCGGGGCTCATATCCTAGCTGCAGCAGCTGATCAGTAAGGAGGCCGGGGTAAGACTCCCTGATGCTCCATGGTGGCTGCTGTGTATCCCCATAGTGGCTGCAGCTCCCAAGCACTGTGACCCCCATAGGAGAATAGTGCTATACAAGTGTTACTGTTTATACTAAATACCAGATTTATTTATAACAGACGCTAACACACATATAGAGACACCTGTCCATGCTGCTCAATCTCACACCCATCCTGCATCCCGCTCAATGCCCAATGGGGATAAATCTGCTTTGTTAGTATAACAAAAATCATAGTCACCTCTTCCAACAAAATGTTCCCTTCACTTCCTGTCTATGGATTAATTACTTCCTGCCTGTGCGTTCCACCTGGGAGATGTGTGGTCGCCATCTTGTGGTGAATAGGCTAACTGCAACCTCTGTTTGTGGCTTCACCGTCCTACACTCAATCTTTATTGTTGTTCTCTGTCACTGTAGACATCCTCATCTATTCACATCACATTATAATTATTATTATTCCTCAGAGATGTAAAGCTGACATATGGATGTGGCTCCATAGTTACAGGAAATGTCAGTTCCATTCTCTAATATTTGCAGTATACACATCACACTCAGCATTCTAAATGATTTCACAGAGCAGGCTAATAACCTTTTGAACTTTGTAGTACACAAAAGTTGCTGGTTGCCCGGCACTCAGAAGTGGGGGATGAAGGAGTCTGCTGCACCTGTGCTAGTAAACAGTCCTGTCCCTTTAAAATCCTTGCTGAAACCTGGTTCCTTGCGTACGGAAGCGTGCAAACAGGCTATAAGGTCAACACAATATATGCAGTACATAAAGATCAGTCCGTGCACCGCTTCAATGAAACGCATTTAATCTTCCAATGGTAAAAATCAGCAAATGGATAGGCACATATACACAGTCGGCTTCATGTTCTTATATACATGTGTAGATACATCTGACCTGTGTCCTGGACGGGTGCGGGATGGTGACCAGGGGATGATAGGACTGCGCGACAGCCGTTTCGCGCCGATGCGGCGCTTGCTCACGTGCAGTAGTCCTTGGGCAAATGGCGGCGTGTACGGGCCTCCGTGATGTTACCCGGAGGCCCCGCCCACCACGCACGCCATTGGCCCCTAAGTGCTGGATAGTGATTGTAAGGGAAAGTGGATGGGAGGAGCCCGGCTTATGACGTCTCCTGTGTTGGTGGTTGCCATGCCATTAAGGCACGCGTGTGCTATTGTGACAGATCGCCATTCTTTGGCGAATTAAGCTAAAGTGCATACTTTCAAGTAACATCCTGTGGTTGTGCTCAAAAACATAACGTGACATTGTGCATATCTCCTTTCATATACAAATTAAACTTGCAAACTTTTAGTGCTTTCGTTGTGCCTTGTTAAACATTCCGCATCACACTAAGACAAGGTAACTATCTATGCTGTGCCTCAGCCCCCACTTGCTTTCTATCTTTAAAAAAAACAACTTTATTAGATTATCAATCTAAAACCAACCTTTGACCCTTATTAAAATCGCTATGAGGTTGGGGGATGATAGGAGAATGGAATAATGTCCCTGGGCCTAAACCCTAAGTGACTTACTGCACACATTAAGGGGCGTGCACACCTCAATGCTCAATTTACTAAAGAAGTCCTCTGGTTCTAACCAGAGGATAAAAGTTCAAAGACCGGGAAGGGGGGAGGAAGAAACAGTTGGAGGGCTCTTGATATACCTCCAGGAGCAGTGCTCTCCTGCGCTTCTGTGGCACCGTGGGTTGCGAGGCGGTATACCTGCGTGGTGGTCTTGTCCTGGGGGGGGGGGGGGGGGAGGCAAGCACCGCACCGGCACACATCCATCCCCCTTGGAATATCCACCTATCCCCCCAGGGCGACAGACGGGGGCGTGACCTCCCCCCTCTCTGTGACCAACTAGGTCCCTTTACCATCCGCAGGCCAACAACACCTGCCTCTCCCTGGTTAATCCCCTCAGGTACCCTGCTCCAGGGTTGTAGTGCTCCCCGGGCTTTGGACCTGCCGGGGAGTAGATGCCTCTGGATCATGTTGCATGTCCATCAGGCCCCCCTGCTCCTAGAGGTTAGTACAGAAAGGGGGGAACGGGAAAGGGGAAAGGCAGAGGATGGGAACAGCTGCCAGACAGGATTCCTGTGTCTGGAGATGCGGTGCATGAAAAAGTTTGCCCATATCTCCATGGAGATTTCTATGTAGGCTCCTTATAGGCTAGTCCTGCATCCAAGATTGCATGGGAAGAGGAAAAAGAAGAGGAGGAAGAGAAATGGGAAGGGGAAAAGAACAAAAGGGGGGGGGAAAGGGGGGGGGAAAGGAGAGAGGAAAAGGGGATGGAGGGATATGGGATCCCCCAAGAAGTGCACGGGGAGGGAAGGGAGGGGGGAGGGGGGCAGGCGAATCGGCGAAACCTTTTGAACTTTCCCCTGCAGAAAAAACAAAATACAGTGACAGACAGTTGAGATAAAAAGCTTGAAAGTCGGCGAGCTCAGTGAAGCTCTTTAGCATAGATAACAACTGGAGGGACTCCCATTCTCTTCTGGCCGTGTCCTCCTCCCAGCAGCTGACAGACTGGTAGCCGGGAATTGGAAGTCCTCCGTCTACAGTACTCCCTCTACCATCACTTAGCTTATGGAAAGTATCCTGGAAATCAGGACACTGGAGAGGATGACAGCTCAGATATAGAATACAATGGACACTATTGGGCAGATTTGGCATCTTTGGTGAAGACATGACCACCCAGGTGCCAAGATTCATGCGAGCATCAGAAATTTGTGATGGGAAAGAAGTAAAGTTGGAAACAAATTGTAGTAAGCATTTCTGCTGCTCCATGATGTAGATAATGTCACATTTATTTGATGTTGCCTTAAAGCATGCCTGTAGTTACATGTAGGTACAATTATCTGCCCATCCTAAAGTGCATCAGAAACTTAAGTGGACAGGGACGTGGCTGATGCTGAGCTGCATGGATGCTTAGCCCTGTAGCTCTGCTGTAAACTGTCATAGTGACTGTACATTAGCCCCTTTTGCTCCCCTTCTGCCTCGTCCCATGGGTCCAGCTCTCCTACAGCTGCAATGACAGGGAAGGGGGGAAAATGCACACTTAAACCTTGGAAACTGAGTTCTTCAGAGCCACAGGGAAAAGCATCCAAGATGGTGCCCGGACTGGCACGATGGAGCTGCTCTCTCTCTCTCTCCCACCCTTTGCCTTCCAACCATTGGAGCAGACCCACTTACCTGCTCAGAACCCGGCTGGGACAGCAGACATCGGGAAACAGAACAGTGGCTGCGGTGCTTCCACACCAGATTCCCCAGCACCAGAAACCTGGCCAAATCAAGACCCAGCATGGACCAGCAACAGGCACAGGTAGGCTTCAACCCTGCTTCCTCTGACACTACTGCAGACGCATTAGCCCAGTTCCCTGGAACAGGTCAGTCCCTATCACAGACCTTACTAAAGGACTTCATGCTGTCATTTAGAGAAGCTTTATACATAGACATCAGACTACTCTCTGATCAATCAATCTCTGATCTGATAGGGATGTCATTATGAGACTCCATTTTTATCATGTAAAGGAAGCCTTTCTCTCTACTACAAAAAAACAACAACAACAACAAAAAAAACTCCCTGCACCTTACAAAGACATTATTTGCAGACTTGTCACAAGCCACGCTTCAAATGAGATTCTCCTTTGCCCCCATAACTGCTGAGGAAACCAGCCAATGTCATATAAGTGGGGCTTTCCAACAAAACTACTTGTCCACAGACAAGGCAACTCTGCGCCCTGAAAATCAGCCACAGATGGCTTTGAGCTACTAAAGAAATGGACCATCCCACCTGTAGGGGTTATAGATAAAAGTCCTGCTCTGCTGCCCCTGCGACCTCAGCAAATGGACTGGTCAGCTGAATTAGCATCAGACAAGCTAGTTTTACCTACCTGAACAGTTACCCAACAATTAAGTGTTTTCTAATTCCGGATGTATGCATAGTCAATTAGCCATAAGAAATGCCTTCAGATTAGACATCCTTGAGTTACACAGTAGCACAAATGGCTTATCAGTAGCGGTTAAAGGGAAAATTGGGACCCAAAAATATAGAGATGTAACTCGAAAAATTAGAATATCGTGCAAAAGTCAATTTAATTCAGTAATTCAACTTAAAAAATGAAATTAATATATGAAATAGGAACCCTTTGCAGGTGTTTTGGATTAATTGCGCTTGCTATGCTACTCTGATAAGGTGTGTTAACTTTGATAAGGCGTGCTATTTGTCTTAGTGAATCAAGCCCAAGGTGTGCACCAGCCCAAAACAGGAGTCTGAACTCCCATCAGAGATCTGTAGGGAGAAAATGCCAGATCTCCTTTATGGTTTTGTACAAGCCCAACTAGGCAGTATGCTGTATACAATAAACAACAATAGGAAGGACAAAGGTGCACGCCACTATCCAGATATTATGGCTATGTACAGTGTGCTAGGGAAACGCAGAGTAATCAATAGAGGAAGTGGTATATTCCCTTAAAAAAGCGTCACTGTCATATCATAAATCATCAATTCAATGATTTACACCAATTCAATACAAATATGTTCAAATGTACAGAAGTTTTTTTCATAGCCAAATAGGAATATACAACCCTAAAAAACATTAAAAACATTACAAGGACCAGCAGCCCATACCAACCAGGAATACGGGTAATGACAATAAGAATGTAACAAACTCACCTGTCCACGACGAGTCTCGCGATGTCAGTAACGGCATCTCCGATGGGACTCGTTCGCGTGCCCGGACTTCCCTCCGGCTGTGACTTCTGGCTCCCGCGTGACCCGAAGGTCGCACTGCGCACGCGTGTGAGCCTTATAAGCTCAGGAGAAGCTGGAAAGACGGCTAAGTGATGTCACTCTGACATCACTAATTATGGGTGGTGCTGGGGAATGCAGGGTCTGTACTTAAGGCCAGGAGCTTCAGTTGCTCACTGGCCTTGATACTAATCAGTTCACTGGTTCTTGGCCTAGCTACCTGCTGTGTTACTATTGATAGCTGTAATTTGTAATTTCTTGTAATACCCTTGTGGTGTTATAGAGTATTGTTCTCATTGTGATTTATCTGTGTACCGACTTTCTGCCTGTTTCTGACTTCGCTTCTGTCTAGTCCTTTTGTACCTCAGCAATCTGATTCTTGTTACCGACCTTGGCCTGTCCCTGACTCTGCTTCTGTTTGGTCCTTGCAATATGACAGACATCTGATACACGTGTATGACCCAGCTTGAACTTTGACTACGAATTACGCCTTACGACGCCTTTGTACCTCGACTTTGTAAACTTGTGCACAAGTCCTGACCAGACTGGAATGCTCACTGTACAATTACTGTGTATCTATCTGTACATTATCTCGTCATGCACCAGCGTGATAAATAATAGGACAAAGAACCACTGTATATATATATATATATATATATATATATATATATATATATATATATATATATATATATATATATATATATATATATATATATATATATATATATATATATATATATGTATATATATATATATATTTCACAAATATATAATGAATATCAAAGATGATAAATATACGGTAATTAGAGTCAAGGTAATAAAGTACACATACAGTGGGATGCAAACAATTATTGCAGAATCCAGACTCTCATTGGAACCTACAGGAAGTGTTTAGAGGTTGTAATTTCTGCAAAGGGAGGATCTACTAAATACTGATTTCACTTCTTTTTTATGCACCTGCCTAATTTTATTTAAACAATTATTGCGCACTTTCTGTAAATGCAATAAACTTCATTTAACTTCTCAAATAGTGTCTGTCTCCTATATGATATATTTAACTGACATTTTTTATCGTAACAACCAACGATTTATACAGGAAAATCATGACGATTAACAACAATGCCCAAACTTTGGCATCCCACTGTATAAGCAGTGTTACCAATACATACGTAAATAAGCCCCAATGCAATGGCAGTGCAACCCTAAAGGAGTGATAGCACCTTCTATAGCACCATAAAGACCGGGGGGGGGGGGGGGGGAACAGAAAAGCTGGACATTATACTGCACAGACTCCCACTCCAGCTTTTCTATTCTCCGCGGGTCTGTATGGCCTTAACTGACTACCGCTGGGCGAATCATCCCCTACTAAAACAGTTCATTAGCACAGCCAACAAACTCAAGCCTCCTAATCCAATTCGCTTTCCTAAGAGGGATCTTCTGCAAGTTCTAAGCTTTCTGGCAAAGAAGTGGAAAACTGTCAAATCTGGGACTTGACACTAAAAACTGTTTTTCTTGTTGCCATATCTTCTGCAATAATGGTCTCAGAATTACAGGCTCTTGGTCACCAAGAACCATACCTCATATTCTACCCTGACAGTAGTTCTATGACCTATACAGCATTTCATTCCAAAGGTTGCCACAGAATTCCATTTCAATCAAAAATAGACTCTACCATCTTTACAGATTCAGATTCTGCTGATCTTCACCCCTAGATCAGGGGTGTCAAACACTGAACACTGAGACCAAGTCGTGGGCCAACCTCAATGTATAGTGGCCAACTCCCTCACATATAAAGTTCCCTGATGTCTAATGGTCCCCTTCCCCTATACAGTTCCCTAGTGTCTAGTGGCCCCTCCCTTGCCGATACAGTTTCCTAGTCTCTAGTGGTCCCTATCCCACCCCTAAACAGTTCCCTGGTGTCTAGTGACCCCCTTCACTCTACTATATAATTCCCTGTTCTCTAGTGCATTTCCCCTTCCACCCCCATATTGCTTCTCTAGTAATCTAGGGCTTCTCCTCCAAAATAGCTTCCTTGATGGTCTAGAGTGGCCCAAACATATTGCAAAGTGCAGAAACCACTTGTGGGCCAAGTCTGATGGCTCTGCGGGCCAGATTTGGTGTGACATAAATGCTCTAGATGTCACCAGATCTCTAAAAGCCTGTGTCTCTGAAAGCTTCAGGAAAACAGAGCGCCTCCTTTTTATCCCTGCTGGGTATAGAAAGGGGTAAGCAACTTCTACAACAACCATTGCCTCTTGGCTTGTGCAGAACAATAAGATCACCCTACAGGGCTATTGACATAGAAATGCCGGAAGCTATAAAGGTGCTCTCTGCTTGAGGGACAGCTGCCTCCTGGGCCGCATTTGTTAAAGTATCTCCAGACAAGATTCGTCAGGCAGTGAACTGGACTTCCACACCCACCTTTATTTCCAAATAGAGGGTAGATCCAGCTGCTTCTTGACTTTATGCTGCCATGGAGGCATATGGACAATTGTATACTAACCTACCTGTAATTTTCCTTTCCATAAGCAGCATAGTGATTTACAACTCCTTAAAAAATATTTGTCTTTCCTGTTCTCCAGTTTGGCTAGTTACAAAGTATGCTGCTCACTGGGGTCACTGAAAACGTTATTAGGGTCTTGTTAATTGGTTAAAAGCAGAGCTTAACCCATCGCATGATGCCATGGAAACGCATATGGAAAGGAAAAAAAACTGATATGTGAATATACCATTTTATGTTATCAAGAGTGTTTGTTCAGCCATATAAATGTGTTTTGGTGTTTATTTACTCTACGGGAGAGGATTGCAGATCCTGCCTCATTTGCATAGAAAAGGCATCTGGTTTATTCACCCTTGCAATGTAAAATATAAAAAGTGAATACAGGCAAATTCCATCTAGGCTTCGTGACATACTGTATGTACCCATGTTTATGTCATCATATCACCTCAGTTCAGGGACTTAAACGCTTTACAAACCAAAGCACTGAGTAGCCTGAAAGAGTCCTCAGCATTCTACTTAAAATGCTACATGTGCATTTTGCAAGTAATAAAAAAAAAAAAAGCAAAAGAACCCAAAACATTTTCCACACTCAGCACATGAATGATTTCTCACCAGTGAGGCATCTCTTAAGTGTGACAAGCTTTAATTTCTGAACAAAACATTTCCCACACTCATTAAGTGAATAGGGCTTCTCACAAGTGAGCGATCTCCTGCGTGTCAAGATCTGATGATTTATGCACAAAACGTTTTCGCACTCAGTACATAAATATAGATTTGCATCAGTATACTCAGCACTATAGGCTTGAAGAATTAAGCTGTGCTGCTAAAACAGCACAGTTCAATCCGAGGGAGCGCTCGTTAAAGAGAAGGGCAGCAGGCCGCTATGCATGTCTTACATAGCAGCCGGTGTTGCTACGTAAGGAGCGTGCCTTGCGTAGTTATGCGTGTTGCGAATGCCATACTTAACTAGCGATCGCTACTATGTTAATTAACATATATAGTAACTATGTTAATTAACATAGTAGCAGCCGCTAGTGAAGTATGGCGATCATGATACTTCACAGGACCACCCACCTTTAAAGTTACGCGTGCTGCTATGTAAGGCGCACATAGCGGACTGCCCTTCTTTTTAACAAGTGTTCCCTCACATTAAGCTATGAGAGCTCTTATAATGCAATAACATTTGTAAAGTCCTTTTCTCCCATAGGACTCAAAGCGCATAGTTGTGTATCAGATCAATAAGGGGTTGCAGGCTGGGTTGTGTTACAGAGGAGATAGTCAGGTGTTCATAAATACCAGACTAAACAGGTGGCTTTTCAGTTTAGACTTAAATGCTTCCAGGGATGGTGCTATCCAGATTGCGTGTGGCAGGGAGTTCCAAAGTCTAGGGGCAGCATGACAAAAGGCTCTGTCTCCAAAGGTTTTGAGGTGGACTCTGGGGGTGACCAAGGTGTTACATCCTTTTGATCTACGATTGTGGGGGGTGTGATGCAGTTGCAGCAAGTCTTTCAGGTATCCAGGGCCCAGATTGTGCAAGGATTTGAATGCCAGTAAGCCAATCTTAAACAAAAATTGTTAGCCAGTGGAGTGAACACAGGGTTGGTGTTATGTGGCAATGGCGGGGTCGGCTCGTTAACAGCCTTGTGGGGGCATTCCGTACTAAATGCAGGTGGCGTAGGTCTTTCTTTCGAAGGCCTGCATAGAGAACATTGCAGTAATCCAACCTTGATGTGATGAAGGCAAGAATGGATGTATGTAAAGGTTTGATTGCTAAACAAAACATTTCCCACACTCAGTCAGCACTTGAGTAGGGCTTCTCACCAGTATGGGCTCTCTTATGAGAAACAAGTTTTGATTTTTGAGAAAAAGATTTCCCACACTCAGCACATAAGTATGGCTTTTCCCCAGTGTGAGATCGCACATGTGTGACAAGGTTTGATTTCCGTATAAAACATTTCCCGCATTCAGCACATGAATAGGGCCTCTCACCAGTGTGAGATCTCTTATGTCTGTTAAGATGTGATTGACACCCAAAACATTTCCCACAATCAGCACATGAATGTAGCTTCTCACCAGTGTGAGATCTCTTATGTGTAACAAGGTTTGATTTCTGTACAAAACAATTCCCACACTCAGCACACGAATAGGGCTTCTCACCAGTGTGGGATCTTTCATGTATGACAAGACTTCCTTTCACTCCAAAACATTTCCCACACTCAGCACATGAATAGGGCTTCACTCCAGTGTGACATCTCTCATGTCTTTCAAGGTTTGCTCTATGCCCAAAACATTTTCCACACTCAGTACATGAATATGGCTTCTCACCAGTATGAATTTTGTTATGTGAAGTAAGTTCTGATTTCTGTACAAAACATTTCCCACACTCGGCACATGAATAGGGTTTTTCTCCGGTGTGGCATCTTTCATGTCTGACAAGGTTTGACTTTGATATAAAACATTTCCCACACTCAGCACATTTGTATGGCTTCTCACCAGTGTGAGATCTCTCATGTGTGTCTAGGTTTGATTTCTGTACAAAACATTTCCCACACTCAGCACATGAATAGAGCTTCTCACCAGTGTGCCATCGTTCATGTTTGACAAGCTTTCCTTTCTCTGCAAAACATTTCCCACACTCAGCACATGAATAGGGCTTCTCACCAGTGTGACATCTCTTGTGTATGACAAGATCAGACTTCCTTATAAAACATTTCCCACAAGTGGAACAGGAATGAGACCCTCCAGCAGGAGGAAAGCTGTGCTGGGTATGAGGCTCATCGGGGTTAGACAGGTGAGGGGAGTCTGGGGGAATATTTGGAGTAACCAGGATATCTGCAGGGGACTCTTGTCCAATGACATCATCCTCAGTTGTACAGTCTGTGGATACAGAGAGACGAGTCTCTGAGAGGTTCCTGATGCCAGGACTCCGCCCTGTAGATAGAGAAACTTCATCACTTCCTGTTAAAGATTTCAGAGGGAAGGAACAATTAGTATTGTTACTGGCATGTCACTGACCATCACAAGTTATCCTCCTATATAACACAAGACTGTGATCTCTAGGGAACTGAGGATCGCCAATGATTCCTCCCACCCAGGCATGCGTTACTTTAGTCTCCTTCCATCGGGCTGGAGGCTTCGGGCAATCTCCACAAAAACCACTAGACACAGGAACTCTTTCTTTCCCTTGGCTGTCAGCCTCCTACACTCCCTCCACATACTCCCATCAGAGCATTCCCCCCCCCCCTCCCCCCCACGAGCTGCGGCCCAGGCTGTGGCACGGCCAGTCAGCCACAAGACTAATCGATCTTCCATTTCAATATCACATAGGAACTGTTATGTACGATGGTTGTAGACTGCATGCAAATATCTATGTCTTCTTCTTGAGCCATGTATTGTGCCAAACCCAATTCTAGGCATGATTCAGTCATGCTTTGCAAAATAAATGAAAAGTTATTAGCCTGACAGAGATTTACAGAAGGTTGTGCTCATTACAGGCGGCCGATAACATGACAATAACTTTGCCTTGCATTCAAACTTTATGTAGATTGGAGTTTAGCCAATCAAATACATTCCCTGATAAATGTACACTCACTTAAAGGACTATTAAGAAAACCTGTTCAATTTCTCATTAAAGAAGAACTGAACCAAAAAAAAAAAAAAGTCACTAAATTGAGCCATTATCCCTTTGAAATGAATGATTATACAAAAAACACTTGTGAAGGGCAATATAAAAGTAGATAGATTTGTGCAATACAACTATGAATAAAAGAGAATGGCAGGATCCATCTTGCAACTCTCTCCCTCCATTTTGCAGCTCCATGGGAGTTAGACATGCCCATTCACGCCCACAGAATGAGATTTGCAGCCCAGTGTCATGAGGTCATCATCAGTCGCCTTGTTACAGGAAAGTGACAGCTATGGCTTCTGCACCTGCCCTGCACTGTACTGGCACACACCTTGATAAAGTATTATTATTTTTTCTCTAACTATGCCTCCTGCAGTGTGAGATCGTCTGCTTGTCATCCTGTAGCTCTCCCCATTCGTTTTGTGCCAGATCCCATATCATGTCCTGTAGTCATGCAGCTCTCCCCTTTCGTATTCTGTCTGGCAGAGGTAGGGGGGGGGGGGGGTAACACTGCAGAGGGAATCCGCTCTTATGTCAAACACCCCCGCCCCCCTTGTCCTCCTTGTAGGTGTTACGCAGGGGGAATCCCCTCTTACATCATCCAGCCGCCCTTGTCCTCCCCTGTAGGTAGCTTGACAGAGGGAATCCCCCTCTTATGTCACCACCTGTGATTACTCGTGATTCAAAAAACAACCCTTTTAGATACACGATCACCCCCTCTCGTTATCAATTCACATACACCCTAAGAGAGGTTTGGCACTTCACAGTGTAAAAAAGACTGAACACGTTTTTCCCAAAAATCATAAATATATACGTTTCACTCTTTTTAAAACTGACCAAATGTCCACTAAAAAAATGACAGACACGCATATGCTTCACTGATATTACTTCACTCTTGCTAATTTCAGGAAAAACTTTTTTTTGCCAAAAAGCAACCCTTTTAATTACACAATCTCCCCCTCTTGTTATCAGTTCACATGCACACTAAGAGAGGTTTGGTGCTTCACAGTGTAAAAAGGACTGTTATATGTTTTTAGTGGACATTTGTTTAGATTTATATAGAGTGAAGCATTAACAATGAAGCATATATATGTATTTATGTTTTTTCAGGGAAAAACTTGTTCAGTCCTTTTTACACTGTGAAGCACTATAAGCGCTTTTATGAGCACTTTTTAGCCATCAGCTTTTTAAAAAGGGCTCCCATTGACTTACATTAAAATCGCGATCACGGTAAAATCGCTCAGAAAAGCGCTTATAGTGTGTCTGAGCCCTTATGCAGAGAAGGGGAGAAATGGTGAGGAGAGAAAAGCTGAAAGAGAAGGAAAAATAGTTAAGTGACAAGACAATATGTTCTGTACAGCACTACGAAAGATGGCGCTATATAAATCCTATATAATAATAGGCAACTGACCCTGCGTACAGCAGGGACAGTTGTCTCCTTGTAGCTGGGTCCATGCCTTCTGCTACTGTGCATGTGCGCAGCACGACCCAGCCTCTCACACACAGGAAGACAGGGCCAGGGAGCCGAGCGGGCGGTGTGTGAGCGGACGGCCGGATATGCGGCGGGTGAGCGGGCGGCCGTGTGAGTGGGCGACAGACGCGCGTGGCCGGATAAGCGGGCGGCGGACACGTGTGGCGGGTGCGCGGCGAAAAACAGGCTTAGGTTTAAAAACGGGCTTAGGTTCGCTAGTACTAAATAATAATAATAATTTGCCCTACCAGGATTGCACTTTTTTTTAGCTTTCCTGTATGACAAGAAGACACAGCCAGCCAGCACTAGGGGAAGAGGGAAACAAAGGTGAATGAAGGAGGGCTGGTGCCCACCAAGAGTACTTCTGAGCATTTTTCAAATCGACAGTGATTTGGAAAGCGCTTGGCTAATGTTACCCTATGACTGTGTTCTCACAGCAGCGTAGTGATTTTTTCAAAAACGCAAACACACTGCATGTAGCATTTTTTGGAGCGATTCATTCAAATATCACTCTCAAAATCGCTTCACAAAATTGCACTCACAAATTGCTAGCAATTGCTATTGTGATTTTAGCTTGCACTAGTCCAGAAAGAAGAGGTATAGGGAGAAATTGAGAATAGCCTGAGATGGAGCAGAGAGCTTATCTGTATTGCAGTCCCACATCACACAGAGGCTACTTGCCTGTAATGTGACTCCTGTCCCTGGCAGTCACTAGTTAGAAAGCAGCCCTCCTGGAGTCTAGGGACTGTCAAAAACTTTTCAATTTAACACCTTATCCAAACATGCAGTCATTATAACAATAAGGAGAGACCAGACAGATTTTTGCCCACGGACCCTCCATGCACAGCTCTGCATCATGCTGCCCTCTAATTGCACTTTTATCAGCTAGCCCAGTGTTTCCTATTCCCTCAGCCCGCTGTCAGGATTCTCTTTTCACAGGCACCTCCTGATGACTCACTGTGTGAACAAACAAAGCTTCAGGAGATTTGCATAAGCAGGAGAAAGTCTCCCATTGATCTCTGGGAGCCTAAACAGTTACCACCTGATTTGCTGTGGCAGACTAAGTCACAGGGGGTGTGGCTTATTAATATAATTGTATATTATAGTTTATTCACGTATTTTTGTACATATATTGTACTGTTTTTGCCTACAATTTTTAACATGGATTGCAATGCTCTGCTTTCATATTCTGAGTTCAGTTCCTCTTTAATGGAATTATCTAATCAACCAATCACACGGCAGTTGCTTCAATGCATTTAGGGGTGTGGTCCTGGTCAAGACAATCTCCTGAACTCCCAACTGAATGTCAGAATGGGAAAGAAAGGTGATTTAAGCAATTTTGAGCGTGGCATGGTTGTTGATGCCAGATGGGCCGGTCTGAGTATTTCACAATCTGCTCAGTTACTGGGATTTTCACGCACAACCATTTCTAATGTTTACAAAGAATGGTGTGAAAGGGAAAAACATCCAGTATACGGCAGTCCTGTGGGCGAAAATGCCTTGTTGATGCTAGAGGTCAGAGGAGAATGGGCCGACTGAAACAAGCTGATAGAAGAGCAACGTTGACTGAAATAACCACTCGTTACAACCGAGGTATGCAGCAAAGCATTTTTGAAGCCACAACATGCACAACCTTGATGCGGATGGGCTACAACAGCAGAAGACCCCATCGGGTACCACTCATCTCCACTACAAACAGGAAAAAGAGGCTACAATTTGCACGAGCTCACCAAAATTGGACAGTTGAGGACTGGAAAAATGTTGCCTGGTCTAATGAGTCTCGATAGAGTCAGAATTTGGCGTAAACAGAATAAGAACATGGATCCATCATGCCTTGTTACCAGGGCTGTGGAGTCGGAGTTGGAGTCAGAGACGAGGAGTCAGGGCGATTTGGGGCACCTGGAGTCGGAGTTGAAATCGGAGTAATGGTTTCAGAAACTGAGGAGTCGGTGTCAGGAGTCGGAGTCGCATGATTTTTGTACAAAATCCACAGCCCTGTTAAGTATTAGACTAAGGAGTCGGAGTCGAGAAATCGGAGCAATTTTGGGTACCCTGAGTCAGAGTTGGAGTCGGAGTCGTGGTTTCAGAAACTGAGGAGTCGGAAGATTTTTGTACCGACTCCACAGCCCTGCTTGTTACCACTGTGCAGGCTGGTGGTGGTGTAATGGTGTGGGGGATGTTTTCTTGGCACACTTTAGGCCCCTTAGTGTCAATTGGGCATTGTTTTAATGCCACGGGCTACCTGAGCATTGTTTCTGACCATGTCCATCCCTTCATGACCATCATGTACCCATCCTCTGATGGCTACTTCCAGCAGGATAATGCACCATGTCACAAAGCTCGAATCATTACAAATTGGTTTCTTGAACATGACAATGAGTTCACTGTACTAAAATGGCCCCCACAGTCACCAGATCTCAACCCAATAGAGCATCTTTGGGATGTGATGGAACGGGAGCTTCGTGTCCTGGATGTGCATCCCACAAATCTCCATCAACTGCAAGATGCTACCCTATCAAAATTGGTACATCATTTCTAAAGAATGCTTACAGCACCTTGTTGAATAAATGCCACGTAGAATTAAGGCAGTTCTGAAGGTGAAAGGAGGTCAAACACCGTATTAGTATGGTGTTCCTAACAATCCTTTAGGTGAGTGTATATTATTTGCATACAGTTTTCATATCAGAGTCAGTGTTCTCCCCAGAATTATTTTCCAGCCGGGTGGCATGAAATAGTAGCCGGGTGGCATGAAAAAGTAGCCAGGTGGGTTGAGATAGAAATGCAGGGCAACTCTGCTTACAGCATGTGAGGAGGTGAGCCGATGGCAGCCGGGTGGTCACCACATCTAGCCGGGTGGAGCACCCGGCTAAAAGAGCCTGGGGAGAACACAGAGTTATTTGCACTGCACTTTCTTTCCTACATCTAAAGCATTGGCCTCGGTCCCTCACAGGGGCTCACAATCTAATCCATAACACAGTCACATATCCATCATATGATCATAATCTAGGGCTATTTTTTTTAGAAAGCCAATTAACTTATCTGTATGTTGTTGGGATGTGGAAGAAAACAGGAGAGCACAGAGGAAACCCATGCAGACACGAGGACAGCATACAAACTCCTTGCAGATAGCTCCTTGCCTGGGATTAAGCTGATTATTTCTTAGCTTAATATGCATTTTACATTTCTAATGTTTATCACTTACCAACGCTCATCCCTGTAATAATCTCTTCCTCCATAAATGTCCTCATTATGTCACCCTCCTCCATAGACTGCTGATCACTCCTCACATATGTCTCTTCTTCTTTCTCTTTATTTGTTCTCATCACGTTAGCTTCCTCCACAAAGTGCTGATCACTCCTCACATACGCCTCCTCTTTTTCTTCTTTAATTGCCCCTATCATGTCAGCTTCCTCCATAGTCTGCTGATCACTCCTCACATACGTCTCTTCTTCCTCTTTGCTTGTCCTCATCGTGTCACCCTCCTCCATAGACTGCTGATCACTCCTCACATATGTCTCTTCTTCTTCCTCTTTATATGTCCTCATCATGTCACCCTCCTCCATAGACTGCTGATCACTCCTCACATATGTCTCTTCTTCTTCCTCTTTAATTGTCCTCATCATGTCACCCTCCTCCATAAATTGCTGATCACTCACATATTTCTCTTCTTCTTCCTCTTTAATTGTCCCCATCATGTCACCCTCCTCCATAGACTGCTTATCACTTCTCACATACGTCTCTTCTTCCTCTTTGCTTGTCCTCATCATGTCACCCTCCTGCATAGACTGCTGAACACTCCTCACATATGTCTCTTCTTCTTCCGCTTTAATTGACCTCATCATGTCACTCTCCTCCATAGGCTGCTGATCATCCCTCACATATGTCTCTTCTTCTTCCTCTTTAACCACAGCATTTACATGTTTCACTTCTCCACCCTAAGTGCACAAAATGAGAGACAATTAAAATTGTGAATACAGATAACAGCATCTGCAAAATAAATAAATGTCACACCGTTTGGGATCTCTTATGACCCTCAGGTCCATCTACCTGATAATGGTGGGGGATGGTGAGATCTTCTTGCAGACAATCCTGGGAATAAAGAGGACCTGCACATCTCTCTGGTTGGTTTCTATTATTGAATCCATCTGTAGGAAACACACACATAGACTGAATACACTGTCTATGTCTTTATCGGATGATGGTGTAAACTAGGTGGACCCTCCAGTGTTCTCCCCAGATTTTTTTTCCAGCCAGGTGGCATGAAAAAGTAGCCGGGTGGGGAAGGTCACGCTGGGTGCTACTCAGTGAGAGGTCACACTGGGTGCTACTGGGTGGTGTAAGTAAGTGTGTATGTGTGTGTTCACGCTGGGTACTGCTATGTGTGTGTGTTCACGCTGGGTACTGCTATGTGTGTGTGTTCACGTTGGGTACTGCTATGTGTGTGTGTTCACGTTGGGTACTGGTGTGTGTGTGTGTTCACGTTGGGTACTGGTGTGTGTGTGTGTGTGTGTGTGTGTGTGTGTGTGTGTGTGTGTGTGTGTGTGTGTGTGTGTGTGTGTGTGTGTGTGTGTTCACGCTGGGTACTGCTGGGGGGGTGGAATCACACTGGTGGGAGAAAAGGGGTTAACACTGGCTGCTACTAATAGAGTAAGGGTGGGGGTCTCAAACATAGTGATGCTGTTAGGGAGGGGCATTCTCAGTCAGGGAAAATTTGAAGACCTCTCTGGCCCCCTATCTGCCAGCAGCACTCTGATCATGTCCCTCTCCAACAGCAATACATCTATGAAACCTTTCCAGTCAAAGGTAGACTCCCCATCCTCCATCAGCAGCAGCCAGTGTGAACCCCTTCCCCACCCCACATAGCACGTTAAGTAGGGGGTTTATATCATGTTCAGTGCTAATTTTGTACCCTTGTGCAGCCTCGTACCCAGACCCGGATTAAGACTAAACTGGGCCCTAGGCAAAGAAGCAGCTTTGTACCCCCCTGTTCATATCACCTCTTATATGTTCATGATTTCCATCCGCACTTACTTTTTCTGATGTGCTGGAGTAAAAATGCAGTTGTCACCTTAAAAAAAGGATTGTCTTTACAGAGCTTAAGTTAACAGCGCATTCAGCATCCATGTCCAGTGACTAAAAACAAGAGGCAGAGCATACTTGCTTGTTTACCTATTGAGGACTGCATAGTGCGCACACTGCTGTCCAGGGGGCCATAAGCATAAGACTTGAATGCTGTTATCTTGGGTGCCATTACAATGACACACAGGAAGACTTGCCAAACAGACCCATGGCAGACAGAAGTGTGGAGAGGACTGTGAGGGGTGATGCAGGCAACATGATGCACAAAGGGAGGGCAAGCTTTCTACATAGCAGCTGCTTCTTCTTCTTCTTCTTCATCACAGCATCCCGAGCTCTGTACTGCACAGTGTAGTTAGTGCAGAGTACAGCACACAGGCACAGAAGCTGAACACTTCTGCAACTGACATTAGGTGTCCAACAGCTTCTAATTCATTAGCAGGCAAAGCACACATGCTCTCCATGCCCATTGATTTAGCAGAGGGACTTCTAGCAAGCAACTTCCTCTGTTGCCTTGTGGGATATCTGGCCCTGCTGTACCTGACCTGGGATCTATTTTTAATTAAGCAGAAGATGAGTGCAGCACATTCAGATACATACATAGCGTCCAGGAAGCGGGGCGAGTTTATTTTTCTTTTCTTTTTTTGATTTTATAGCATTGATGTGCTTTAAGTTTTCCATCTGAAGAAATTAGCCATTCTGCCACTAGATGGTGAACTGTATGTAAGCAGAGCTATATACACGATCTCCCATGAAGGGACGAGCGGAAGCTCGGCATAAGAAGGGCAGCGCAAAGCCCCTCTAGGAAACCACTTCCGCCCTGAGGAAGCTTGGGATTGGACCAATGCCGACCTGAATCAGCAGGCACGCTGTGGACAGAGCGCACTGGGCCGTAACCTGTTTAGCGTCGCTGCGGCGCGGCTTTGAGCCTTGACTCCTGCTTGGTGGATCCAGCAGTACCCGAAGACGAGACACTGAGGCAGTCGTTCAGCAGTGGGGTGAAAGACTACGGTCTGACAATGACAGCACCGAGTAACCTATGGTCACACGTCACATATGGTTTGTGTGGGCTAACCCAATATACAGTGGGTTGCAAAAGTATTCGGCCCCCTTGAAGTTTTTCACATTTTGTCATATTACTGCCACAAACATGAATCCACTTTATTGGAATTCCACATGAAAGACCAACACAAAGTGGTGTACACATGAGAAGTGGAACAAAAATCATACTTGATTCCAAACATTTTTTACAAATAAATAACTGCAAAGTGGTGTGTGCATAAATATTCGGCCCCCTTTGATCTGAGTGCAGTCAGTTGCCTATAGACATTGCCTGATGAGTGCTAATGACTAAATAGAGTGCACCTGTGTGTAATCTAATGTCAGTACAAATACAGCTGCTCTGTGAGGGCCTCAGAGGTTGTCTAAGAGAATATTGGGAGAAACAACACCGTGAAGCCCAAAGAACACACAAGACAGGTCAGGGATCAAGTTATTGAGACATTTAAAGCAGGCTTACACCACAAAAAGTTTTCCAAAGCCTTGAACATTCCACGGAGCACTGTTTAAGCAATAATTCAGAAATGGAAGGAGTATGGCACAACTGTAAACCTACCAAGACAAGGCCGTCCACCTAAACTCACAGGCCGAACAAGGAGAGCGCTGATCAGAAATGCAGTCAAGAGGCCCATGGTGACTCTGGATGAGCTGCAGAGATCTACAGCTCAGGTGGGAGACTCTGTCCATAGGGCAACTATTAGTCATGCACTGTACAAAGTTGGCCTTTATGGAAGAGTGGCAAGAAGAAAGCCATTGTTAACAGAAGATGTCCCGTTTGCAGTTTGCCACAAGCCATGTGGGGGACACAGCAAACATGTGGAAGAAGGTGCTCTGGTCAGATGAGACCAAAATGGAACTTTTTGGCCAAAATGCAAAACGCTATGTGTGGCGGAAAACTAACACTGCACATCACTCTGAACACACCATCCCCACTGTCAAATATGGTGGTGGCAGCATCATGCTCGGGAGGTACATCTCTTCGGCAGGGAAAGGGAAGCTGGTCAGAGTTGATGGGAAGATGGATGGAGCCAAATACAGGGCAAACTTGGAAGAAAACCTCCTGGAGACTGCAAAAGACTTGAGACTGGGGCGGAGGTTCACCTTCCAGCAGGACCGTAAACATAAAGCCAGGGCAACAATGGAATGGTCTAAAATAAAACATATCCATGTGTTAGAATGGCCCAGTCAAAGTCCAGATCTAAATCTAATCGAGAATCTGTGGCAAGATCTGAAAACTGCTGTTCACAAATGCTGTCCATCTAATCTGACTGAGCTGGAGCTGTTTTGCAAAGAAGAATGGGCAAGGATTTCAGTCTCTAGATGTGCAAAGCTGGTAGAGACAGACCCTAAAAGACTGGCAGCTGTAATTGCAGCAAAAGGTGGTTCTTCAAAGTATTGACTTGGGGGGCCGAATAATTACACACACCTCACTTTGCAGTTATAGATTTGTAAAAAATGTTTGGAATCATGTATGAGTTTCGTTTCACTTCTCACGTGTACACCACTTTGTATTGGTCTTTCACGTGGAATTCCAATAAAATTGATGCATGTTTGTGGCAGTAATGTGACAAAATGTGGAAAACTTCAAGGGGGCCGAATACTTTTGCAACCCACTGTATACACCTGGCTCATGAATATGCAGCATCGTTGTGGAGATCAAACATCCAAAAGTCCAGTCCCGACTAGCAACTGCGATTGAGTTGTGATAGGACAGTTTGATGGAACAGTGTGATCCCTGCCTGCACGCCGGTGTTATATGGTACTGCAGCTTTGGACTGTGACCAATTTGTGTGGCGCGTAAAGCATTTGGATATTACATCTAGACCTTGCTTGCAATCATTTTCTTGGTGCAGAGAGTACAAGTTACGTGATCTGGATTATTATGATGACATGTCTCTGGACTGTTGCTCAAAACTAATAGGTTGAGTCTAGTGATCCTCTGTGAGCAGTAAGCTGCAGGTGGTGTGTGAATGGCATGGAGTGTGGGCCAGTCAAGATGTTTTTAATGAATTGGCAGATCTGTCAGTTATTTTTTACTAGATGCTCATTTGAGTATGCACTTTAACTTTTTCTAATGCACAAATAAAAGTGACCACACAGTGAGTCTTTTTTGGACATACACGCTTATTGAGTCCTTTGTTCCCCATTTTCCTTATTTCTGCGAGTTTATTTTTCTTACAGGCGGGGGAGGAAAGACAAACATGCCAGAAAGAACAAATCAAACTTCAGATCCTTGCCTCTGTGCTGGCTGTAACTACCATAGCTTCACACGTACTCCTTGACAGGAGAACAGACAGACATTCCTCTGAACTGAGCAGCACGTCCTCTCTTGATTCTCCAAATGTCATCTCCCCCCCCCCCCCCCTGCTTGCAACGATCTTTCCCCACCCCTCCACACTACTGACAGGAGCTGGGGAGGAGGGCGGAGATAGCGTTCCTGAGTGACAGGGGCTGGCTGCACACACAGCCGCTGCTCGCTGTGATAAGTCAAGAGGAGGAAAGTAATTCTGTCGCAGACCAGGGCAAATGGAAGCAAGGCGGGGGACAATTTCAGGTGGGTGGCCTGCCCACTTGAAAGGCTCTGGGGAGAACACTGCCCTCCGTTCTCCTTTCTACTTTACAAAACAAAAATCTCCTCTTACCCGGTGATGCGAGAGGCGGCTGATTCTCCATCATGGCGTCCTTGTAGAGGCTCTTGTTCCCTTCTATATACTGCCACTCCTATATAAAGAAAGACTTGGTGACATCCTGACACCTTATTGGAACCAGACACACCCCTTGTTGCTACTGGATAAGGTCCCATAATTGGCAGCACAGCTCACCTCTCCTGTCAGCAGCTCTATCACCATAGTGAATCTCCTGCTTGTTGTGTCTCTCAGATACCAGGGAGTAAGGTGGGGGCACCGTGATGGTCACATGATCACCAGACTTCACTGGAGAATAACTCTGTATAGAGAGACCAACAATAATATAACATGAATTTTCCAGAAACCTCACCTCTCTAATCAGGTGTTTTATTATTAGAGATGAGAGTGAGGGGACATTACATACTGGAGGATAATGGCAATGCTGGGGACACAGGGAGGTTATGGCTATACTGGGGGAGAAATGGCATTCCCTGGGTGGGGAGACATTACATACTGGAGGATAATGGCAATGCTGGGGGACACAGGGAGGTTATGGCTATACTGGGGAAGAAATGGCATTACCTGGGTGGGGAGACATTACATACTGGAGGATATTGGCAATGCTGGGGTACACAGGGAGGTTATGGCTATACTGGGGGAGAAATGGCATTCCCTGGGTGGGGAGACATTACATACTGGAGGATAATGGCAATGCTGGGGGACACAGGGAGGTTATGGCTATACTGGGGAAGAAATGGCATTACTTGGTTGGGGAGACATTACATACTGGAGGATAATGGCAATGCTGGGGGACACAGGGAGGTTATGGCTATACTGGGGAAGAAATGGCATTACCTGGGTGGGGGACATTACATACTGGAGGATAATGGCAATGCTGGGGGACACAGGGAGGTTATGGCTATGCTGGGGAAGAAATGGCATTATTGGGATGGGAGACATTACATACTGGAGGATAATGGCAATGCTGGGGGACACAGGGAGGTTATGGCTATACTGGGGAAGAAATGGCATTCCCTGGGTGGGGAGACATTACATACTGGAGGATATTGGCAATGCTGGGGGACACAGGGAGGTTATGGCTATACTGGGGGAGAAATGGCATTCCCTGGGTGGGGAGACATTACATACTGGAGGATAATGGCAATGCTGGGGGACACAGGGAGGTTATGGCTATACTGGGGAAGAAATGGCATTACCTGGGTGGGGAGACATTACATACTGGAGGATAATGGCAATGCTGGGGGACACAGGGAGGTTATGGCTATACTGGGGAAGAAATGGCATTACCTGGGTGGGGAGACATTACATACTGGAGGATAATGGCAATGCTGGGGACACAGGGAGGACATGGCTATACTGGGGAAGAAATGGCATTACCTGGGTGGGGAGACATTACATACTGGAGGATAATGGCAATGCTGGGGACACAGGGAGGTTATGGCTATACTGGGGAAGAAATGGCATTATTGGGATGGGAGACATTACACACTGGAGGATAATGGCACAAGGGAGACATGGCTATACTGGGAAAGAAATGGCATTACTGGGGCGGGGAGTCATTACATACTGGAGGATAATGGCAATGCTGGGGGGTACACAGGGGAGGGCCCATAGTCATACTGGATGGACATGTCTCGTCTCTATGACGTGACTGAACTGAATTATTACTAGGAAGGCGAGATGCCAGCCATAATCTATGGCACATGTAGAGGGACCACTAGAAAACTGGCACATACCTCCCAACTTTTTGAGATGAGAAAGAGGGACACTTAGGCCACGCCCTGCCACATCCCTGATCACGCCCCATCACACCCCTAGTCATGCACACCATAAAGATTTCATAAAAAAAATATGTTATTTTATAATTTAAACCACACTGGTCCTTTTTATCCTGGTTCATTTTTCTTCATACTAACATTTGAAATTAAGAAATATATCCATTTAAAGAATGGGAATGAAGTTTAGAGTCAATCAAACACATTTTTAGTAGAGAAATATATATATTTACATAGAAAAAGAGACAAAGTCCTGAAAGAGGGACAATTGAGGAGGAAAGAGGGACAGAGGGACGGGGCTCCGAAAGAGGGACAGTTGGGAGCTATGCTGGCAAATAAGTCACAGTAGTTTCTCTTGTATGGCAATTACTTCAAGTAGGATGATTAGGATAATGACAGGTGCACTATGACCTCCTCTGTAACAAATATGTCCCCTGCTCTGCTCAATATATAACAACAATCACATAATTACCTCTTCCAACAATGTCTCCCCTCCACTTCCTGCAACTTCTTTTCTCGCTGAATTATATAATTTCCTGTTTGTGGCTTTTATTACTTCCTGTATGTGCGTTCCACCTAGGAGAGGGTAGTATTGCCATCTTGTGGTGAGTAGGATAACTGTTGCCACTGTTTGTGTAATCACGTCCACTGACTGAGTAATTATTATGATTATTATTATTATTATTATTATTATTATTATTCCTTGTCACTGTGCAACATCCTCATCTAAGGATGCATCCTATATAATAATAATAATAATAATAATAATAATAATAATAATAACAACAATAGTATATCTTCTTGGACTCCCATTTTGTGGTCTAGATTTATTTCCGGGAGATACAGACATTGCTCCAGTTTTGCCAAGATTTATAGTAAAATGTTCATGAATTTTTTATTCATTTTACAATTAAAAATATAGCAGTGTTTACATTGTAACACTCTGAACAATAAAAGATGGAATTCTCCTAGTATCACATGTTCAGAAGAGTTGGTGCCAGGAAGTATGCTACTCCTTTGGCCATGTTAATTGTAACTCTAGAATACAAAAGCAGGACATATTCCAACTATGTGAGTGTGTAAAGACACCTGGGATGGGGGAGCCAAAATATCTGATGAGAGATGCAATAATTTCAAGCTGCTTTAATGGTATCAGATTGCCATTTGGTTGTATAGCTTAGTGTTAGGCTTAGGTGTGGGGGAAAGGGGAGGGGTTAGAGTTAGGAGTAGGTAGGAGGAGTTAGTGTTCAGTGTAGGAAGGCGGAGTTAGTGTTAGGCATATGTAGGGTGGTTTAGTGTTAGGCATAGGTAAGATGAACACAAGGAATCCAGCGCAGGAGATTTGGGCACAGCCGGTGCCACCATAAACCGTAATAGGAATTACAGCTATAGCGGCGCACAGTGAGTAACTTTGGTGCCATCAGAAGACGGAGCTGAAGTTACTTTTAAAACACTGCCATTCAGCCGCCAGCAATAGCTGGAAGCAGAATTACATCGTTCCCCACCATCCACGTCAACCTGGAGGAGGAATAGTAATTAGAACCACTTGTAGGTAGGAGGGGTTAGTATAAGGCATTGGTAGGAGGGGTTAGTATTAAGTGCAGGAAAGAGGAGTTAGCATTAGACATAGGTAGGAAAGGATAGTATTAGGCATAGGTAGGAGGGGTTGGTGTTAGGAAGGAGGAGTTAGTATTAGGCATAGGTAGGAGAGGTTGGTGTTAGCTGTAGGAAGGAGGGGTTAGTATTAGGCATAGGTAGGAGGGGTTAGTGTTAGGAAGGAGGAGTTAGTATTAGGCATAGGTAGGAGAGGTTAGTGTTAGCTGTAGGAAGGAGGGGTTAGTATTAGGCATAGGTAGGAGGGGTTGGTGTTAGGAAGGAGGAGTTAGTAATAGGCATAGGTAGGAGAGGTTAGTGTTAGCTGTAGGAAGGAGGGGTTAGTATTAGGCATAGGTAGGAGGGGTTAGTGTTAGGAAGAAGGAGTTAGTATTAGGCATAGGTAGGAGAGGTTAGTGTTAGCTGTAGGAAGGAGGGGTTAGTATTAGGCATAGGTAGGAGGGGTTAGTGTTAGGAAGGAGGTGTTAGTATTAGGCATAGGAAGGAGAGGTTAGTGTTAGCTGTAGGAAGGAGGGTTAGTATTAGGCATAGGTAGGAGGGGTCAGTGTTAGGAAGGAGGAGTAAGTATTAGGCATAGGTAGGAGAGGTTAGTGTTAGCTGTAGGAAGGAGAGGTTAGTATTAGGCATAGGTAGGAGGGGTTAGTGTTAGGAAGGAGGTGTTAGTATTAGGCATAGGTAGGAGAGGTTAGTGTTAGCTGTAGGAAGGAGGGGTTAGTATTAGGCATAGGTAGGAGGGGTTAGTGTTAGGAAGGAGGAGTTAGTATTAGGCATAGGTAGGAGAGGTTAGTGTTAACTGTAGGAAGGAGGGGTTAGTATTAGGCATAGGTAGGAGGGGTTAGTGTTAGGAAGGAGGAGTTAGTATTAGGCATAGGTAGGAGAGGTTAGTGTTAGCTGTAGGAAGGAGGGGTTAGTATTAGGCATAGGTAGGAGGAGTTAGTGTTAGGAAGGAGGTGTTAGTATTAGGCATAGGTAGGAGAGGTTAGTGTTAGCTGTAGGAAGGAGGGGTTAGTATTAGGCATTGGTAGGAGGGGTTAGAGTTTGGCATAGGCAGGAGTAGTTGCTGTTAGGTGTACGAAGGAGAGGTTAGCATTAGACATTGGTAGGAGGGGTTAGTATAAGGCATTGGTAGGAGGGGTTAGGAAGGAGGTGATAGTATTAGGCATAGGTAGGAGAGGTTAGTGTTAGCTGTAGGAAGAAGGGGTTAGTATTAGGCATAGGTAGGAGGGGTTAGTGTTAGAAAGGAGGCTCCCTTTGCCATATCGACTTGTTCATTTGGCACTTTTATTGGCCTGATGAAGCGGGCTTGGACCCGCGAAACGCGTTGCCTGTGCTAAATAAAAATCTTTTGTAATATACAAGGATTTCGTTATTGAGGTAAGCCACCTCATATTATTTCCTCAATTTTAAGCTGTTTTTAGATGCTTTTATTTCAACCAGGGCGCCTCTTTACCCTCAATTGTGCATAGCTATACCCCCAAACAATCTGTGTTTGAGGGGTGGTGACAGACCACCTGTGGGTGCCCCACAGTGGACACCTGTCCCTACTTTTTCAAGGAGAGCGACCACATCCAGGTCCCGGCTGGGACTACCCCGAGTGGAGTCGGGTTTATGGTCTCCACCTGCTTCCTACGGTTGGTTGCCCTTGCAACCTCCTTTTGTGAGTGGTAATTTATTGAAAATCCTTTTTTCAATTGCATACTAATATACTACACTATTGGGCTCCCGTATTTGTCTCCTATATTTTTTTTCCCTGCAAGGTGCTGAGACACCCCCACTACATTAGGAAGGAGGTGTTAGTATTAGGCATAGGTAGGAGGGGATAGTGTTAGCTGTAGGAAGGAGGTGTTAGTATTAGGCATAGGTAGGAGGGGATGGTGTTAGGCCTAAATAGGGGAGGGTAAGTGTGAGGATGATAGTAGTAGTAGTAGGTCATCTTAGAATATACGGACAATTACGGATGTTCTACCCAATGCATTAGATGGCACCCACATTTGTCAATGTCTTTTTTTGTAGAAAAGCCTTTGGGATGGGGGAACCCCACACTGGAAAGCCCTAAATCCAAGATCATATCAGATCATAGTGAGGGGGTTCTGGTGGATGTGTGAATTAGAGGTTCTATGATTGCATTTGCAGCCTGTTTTTCCTGTGAAGTGCAGCTGCCGAGCTTCACTATTTGAGTCCTGTTTGTGAGGAAGTCTATGATCCAGGAAAAAGATCCTGGAAAAGGATCCTGGCATAGGTGTTGATAACCCTGACTTCAGAAGGCACCCTCCCACACCCATCCCAGTCTCTGTCAAAGGCACCAACGTCTCCAGGGTGACGAGCGTCCGTTTCCTAGGTACCACCATCACAAATGACTTAAAGTGGGCTGAGAACACCTCCAAGGTCCAGAAGAAGGCTATTCTTCCTGAGGCAGCTGAAGAAATTTGGGATGCCGCGGGAACTGAGGTCTACTTTTTACACTGACACCATTGAGTCTATTCTTTGCTCATCCATCGTTGTCTGGTACGCAGGTGTCACCGTGAGCGACAGACTCAAGCTCCAGAGAGTAATCAATGCCGCAGAGAGGATCATCGGGTGACCCCTACCTCCTTTGGACCTCCTACATATCTTAAGACTGTGGGCCAGAGCAAACAGGATAAGTAACAACCCCACCCACCCCAGTAGTCGCTACTTCGACTGCCTGCCTTCGGGTCGCCGCTACAGATCCATCCCCACCAAGACCTCCAGGCACTTGAACACTTTCTTTCCTCAAGCTGTCCTCTTGCTGAACTCGAGCCACCACCCTTGCAAAAACCCGTAGCCTTGCTCTGCTGCCCAAAACATCAATCATCTTGCTTGCAATCCTTCAGTACGCTCGTTATGTTGTAATCTTTCTGCTTCCTGTATTATGCTGCCCAAATCATGTTCGCAATCTCTTTTTTTTATTTAGCATGCTTGTTATGCTGTAATGTTTCTGCTGCCTGAATTATGCCACTAACTCTTGTTTCTCTTCTTCTACTCTATACTTTAGATTGTGCCCAAATGCCTTTTATCTGTAAGGCAGCTTTCCATGCCGTGTGTACCACAGAAAATTCCGGGCGCGATGTCTGTCGCACTCGGCGAATAAACTTCTGATCTTCAGTGTGAGGGCAGCCAGGAGACAATCAGATGTTGGGGAAGGCTGCTGACATAGGTGTGAATTAGTGGATTGTCTGCAGATCATTTTAAAAGGCAGGTGCTGGTTGGAAATGAGCGTTTACCAATCTGTGTTTCATAGCAGATCATACAGAGTATGTTGAGTAGTGTGTGTGTGTGCGCACAAGCTCTATACCTACACAAGGCAAGGGCAGCATCCCATCCCCCTGCAGTGTCGCCCATCACAGTGCGGCCATACTGAAGGGTATCCCTGCTCCAGGGTCCTGTGACTCTGCAGTCCGGGTACTGTGAGGGTCGGCAAATTGCACCTGATATTTTGTGGAAGAATCTTGTGGGATGGATATATTGTTTTTGCAGGATAAACTAGGCTTTCTTTGTGTGGTACTTTACTAAGAATTATTTTATTTAATATGCATTTTAAAGGGAATAAGGAGGAAAACAATTAAAAAGGAATTATTTCTCAGTTTTCAGCCATTATGGTTTGAAAATAAAAAGTGCTACTGTAGATAAAAACCCACACATTTTATTTGCCCAATTGCCCTGGTTATTACAACATTTATATTATGTCCCTAATACAATGTATGATAGCAATATTTTATTTGGAAATACAGGTGCAGTTTTTGTTGTCTCATTGTACTCTATCAATAATGAAAAGTCCATATTTTCCAAAAAATAACAGTAAGATACCCCCATGACATATATATATATAAAAAAAAAAAAAGCTGAGTCCCTAAGGTAAATGTATTTTTTTATATACAGTATATTCCATGACTTAAAGGGGCACTATGGCGAAAATTTTTAAATCTGTGCAAACATAAACAAATAAGAAGTATGTTTTTTCCAGAGTAGGCTGAGCCATAAATTACTTTTCTCCTATGTTGTTGTCACTTACAGTAGGCAGTAGAAATCTGACAGAAGTGACAGGTTTTGGACTAGTCCATCTCTTCATAGGAGATTCTCAGCAAGGCTTTTATTCTTAAACAATGATGCTGGCCAGCTTCCCTGCTCGATACACAGTTTTTTGGCAGTTGGACAGAGCAACTGCCATTCACTAAGTGCTTTGGAAAATAAATCCCTGAGAATCCCCTTTAAAGTGAACCTCCGGACTAAAAATCGACTCAGCAGCACTGAAAAGGCCTGGTGTTTCTTTAACAGTTTCACAGCATCAGAACTTTGTTTCTCTTATACAAGCCTCATTTTTAGCTGCACAGAAGAAAACTGCCCGGGCTTTTTTCCCCTGATGCTGTGCAAAACATGATGGGATTTCTGATGTTGTTCTCTTTCTCCTTTTTTGGTACATTTTTTTTTTTTACATTTTTTTTTTGAATTTGACATTTGAAGCCTAGCGTGTGCAGCTGGGAGGGGTTATCAGGTCACGGGACAGTTGGAACTGTGTCTCCTGCTCCTTGTCACCTCCTTTCAACCAAAAAGATGGCTGCCCCCATGAATCACAAACATTTGCCTGTTTTTTTAAAACAGGGTGGGTAAGAGATTATATTACCTATCTATTTTATTTTTAATTAAGATAACTAATGTATCTTGATGACAGTATGTTTGTTTATGCAACTGAAGCCCTCTCCAACGATTGGCTGACCTGCTCAGCTTCTGCTTGATTCATCACTGCAGACTAGGTGTAACGTGTGTGTGTGCACTTCTTATTGGCTTATAAGCAGCCTGCAGGCTTTATAAAGCAGCAGAGGACTGTTTGTGAGTGAGTATTTCCCTTTGTGTGTTTGGTAAGTTTCAGAGCAGTTGGGGACAGGCTCTTGGGGGTGGCAGCTCCAGGGCTTGACTGCACTCACATATGGTGTTACATGCTGGTTCTGGGGCCCCGGGCAGTGAGAGTTCCCGGGGCCCCAGGCTGGCTTGTGCACCATTGTTTTTAATTTTATTGTAGATTCCCATGCAGTTTAGTTAGAAGGGGGGCAGATGAGAGGGAATATCCTGCACGCTGGTGCCCCCTGCTGGTCATATAGCCATTGTCTATATGCAACTGAAGCCCTCTCCAACGATTGGCTGACCTGCTCAGCTTCTGCTTGATTCATCACTGCAGACTAGGTGTAACGTGTGTGTGCACTTCTTATTGGCTTATAAGCAGCCTGCAGGCTTTATAAAGCAGCAGAGGACTGTTTGGGAGTGAGTATTTCCCTTTGTGTGTTTGGTAAGTTTCTGTAACGATTGTGGAATCGTCTCCGTGGTCAGCGCACCAGACGTGCGCTGACGCGGCGGATTTCCGCCACAAGCGTATTATTGCGGACACCCAGGCTAGGTGCTATGCACCCGCAGAGGGCAATTCCCACCGGCAGATGGTGCTGTGGAGTGCAGGCGAACACAGCCGCTGCACAGCCACAGATGCCAAATGGGAATTGTACAGATCCGGGACAAGGTACAATCAGGCAGAGCTGGATAGCCCACAGGGAACAGAGCAAAAGGACAGAACCAATGTGTGCCCACCAAATTAGTCGCCACCCAGCGACGGCGAACACACAACGGCGGAAACGAAGTAGGAAACGCAATCGCAAGAATGGCGATTGCCAATAGCGACACAAGACTAAGCAGGACAGAGCACAAGGGTAGAAAAGGCACAGCAAATCATACAAAGAGAAAGATAAAGAAAATAACAAACGCTAGCTGAACGCGAACACCGCACTCATTCGCAACAGTGCACGCGTTTGTGCACGGTCTCCGCGTGTTACGCACAACAGAGACAAGCACGCCTAACTAACCAAAGACAGACAAACACGAAACAGAGAACGCGAGCGCTTGCTTAACGGTTACCTCACCGAGCCTACAGCAAGCGTTTCGAATCAGACAAGACAGACAAATGTAAAACAGAAACTAGGCAGAAAGGATCCACCGCTCTTCCGTCAGAGCAAGTGTGATCCAAGCAGAAACACAGATCAGAAAGATCCACAGCCGCTACCGCTAGCGGTTAGTGCGATTCAGGAAGACAGATCAGAAGGATCCACAGCGCTAGCGAAAAGTGGCTAGCGCGATCCCAGGAGACAGAACAGAAGGATCCACAGCGCTAGCGAAAAGTGGCTAGCACGATCCCAGAAGACAGAACAGAAGGATCCACAGCACTAGCGCAAAGAGACTAGTGCGATCCAGAGAAGATAGCAGAACGGAAGGGCCTACCAGTAGCAACCGCTGCTCTGGTTAGCACCCCACAGACAGACAGAACAGGCAATACAAATAATACAATCCTAACTAGACTAGGGAATCTGCCTAGCGCAGTCCCACGAATAACTCTAAACTAATCTTCAACGAGAAGTAGCATGGCTGACACTCACTAGGAGTGTATACTACAAACCCTGAAGGAATGACCAGCAAAGGACTGTGGGTAATCCCAACCTTTATACTGCCAGTCATCACAGGAGGCAGGTAGGGGATTTGCATAACGAATGTATGCAAATTCCTCAGCAGCAAGCTGCAGAACTGACAAAAGGTCTCTCTTGAAGAGACCTGCAGAATGCAGACGTGAACAGTGGTCAAAACGCTGCCTGTCTGCACAGGCAGCTGAGCAGATTCTCACAGTTTCAGAGCAGTTGGGGACAGGCTCTTGGGGGTGGCAGCTCCAGGGCTTGACTGCGCTCACATATGGTGTTACATGCTGGTTCTGGGGCCCCGGGCAGTGAGAGTTCCCGGGGCCCCAGGCTGGCTTGTGCACCATTGTTTTTAATTTTATTGTAGATTCCCATGCAGTTTAGTTAGGAGGGGGCAGATGAGAGGGAATATCCTGCACGCTGGTGCCCCCTGCTGGTCATATAGCCATTGTCTATATGCAACTGAAGCCCTCTCCAACGATTGGCTGACCTGCTCAGCTTCTGCTTGATTCATCACTGCAGACTAGGTGTAACGTGTGTGTGCACTTCTTATTGGCTTATAAGCAGCCTACAGGCTTTATAAAGCAGCAGAGGACTGTTTGGGAGTGAGTATTTCCCTTTGTGTGTTTGGTAAGTATGTTTGTTTTGGCTGAAGTTCCCCTTTATCCGGTTCAGCGCCGCAGTGCCGAAAATCTCATGCATCCGAGCAACGTTCACCTCCCATTCATTCGCCTATAACTTTATTGCTACTTATCACAATGAATTGATCTATATCTTGTTTTTTCCGCCACCAATTAGGCTTTCTTTGGGGGGTACATTTTGCTAAGAGCCACTTTACTGTAAATGCATTTTAACAGGAAGAATAAGAAAAAAACGGAAAAAATTCATTTTTTTCTCAGTTTTTGGCCATTATAGTTTGAAATTAATATACGCTACCGTAATTAAAACGCATGTATTTTATTTGCCCATATGTCCCGGTTCTTACACCGTTTAAACAATGTCCCTATCACAATTTATGGTGCCGATATTTCATTTAGAAATAAAGGTGCATTTTTTCAATTTGCGTCCATCCCTATTTATAAGCTTATAATTTTAAATAATATAATAACATATTCTCTTGACATGCATAATTAAAAAGTTCAGACCCTTGGGTAACTATTTATGTTGTTTTTGTTTTTGTTTTAATTGTATTTTTTTTTTTTTAAATAAAAAAAGTGTATGTGGGTAATTTTTGGTGTGGGAAGGAAACTGCTAATTTTAAATGTAAAATTATATTTTTTTTAATCAAAAATGTATGTGGGTGCAGTTTACTATTTGGCCACAAGATGGCCACAGTGAAAAAAGTCCTGGATGCGAACGATCTCGCATCCAGGAACTAAAATGCTGGGGAAAAGTTTCCTGGCGGCAGAAATACCGAGCTCTCTGGAGAGAAAGCGTCGGTATTTCTGCGGGGAAGCTAGATCGGTGAATGGGAATTATATTCCCATTCACTGATCGGGGGGCTAGCGGCGGGTGCGCGCCCGATCGCGCGCACCACGCAGGGAAAACAGCAGTGCCTATCTGGACAAGGAAACTCGTCCAGATAGGCCGAACTGGTTAAAGAGATTGACTAGTCCAAAACCTGTCACTTCAATCAGATTTCTACTACCCACTGTAAGCGACAGCAACATAGGAGAGAAGTAATTTATGGCTCATTTTACTCTGGAAAAAAATGTACTTATTTGTATATGTTTGCACATATTAAAAATTGTACAGTTTTTCACTGTAGTGCCCATTTAAAGGGGAACTGAAGAGAGAGGTATATGGAGGCTGTCATGTTTATTTCCTTTTAGACAATACCAGTTGCCTGGCAGCCCTGCTGATCCTCTGCCTCTAATACTATTAGCCATAGCCCCTGAACAAGCATGCAGCAGATCAGGTGTTTCAGACTTATAAGTCTGATCTGACAAGACTAGCTGCATGCTTGTTTCTGGTTTTAATCAGATACTACTGCAGAGAAATAGACCAGCAGGGCTGCCAGGCAACTGGTATTGATTAAAAGGAAATAAACATGACAGCCTCCATATACCTCTCTCTTCAGTTCCCCTTTAAGCTATTTTATGGGGGTGGGGGAGGCAGAAGGGGTTAATGGGTATAGGAGATGTATTTTTAATGTAATATTACTTTTATACACTAGATGTCCCCATGCACTTTATCCTGTGTACTTAGAATGCTGAATCAGTGTTCTGAGTTAACAGAAAGTAAACGTTTGCATGTGTTTATAAAACTTTTAAATGAATGATCACTGATACTGGTTGAAGCAGTTATCATTCATTTATCAAGCATTTTGATTGGCTTTGGGAATACATGTTCCCATTTACCAATCAGTGTGGGGTGGAGAGGGATATATATATATATATATATATATATATATATATATATATATATTATATACACACACTTAATGGGAACCTTCTGTTCTCTTTGGTTGTAGTAGTGTCTGAATCACACAGCTGAAACAAGCATGCAGCTAATCCAGTCTGACTTCAGTCAGAGCACCTGATCTGCATGCTTGTTGAGGGGCTGCGGCTAAAAGTATTAGAGACACAGGATCAGCAGGAGAGTCAGGCAACTGGTATTATTTTCAAAGGAAATATCCATATCATTCTCAGTTTAGGTTCCCTTTAATACTACAGCACATCTTACATTACATGCAGAGGAACAAAATACTTCACATCATGCAAACAATATGCACTTTAAGTAACCAGTCTCTCCATCACGCACGCGCACACATGGGCACGCAATACATCATTTGCTCAGAGAGTCCGTTGATATTCAGCACATTATCCAGAGAAATAACTTTACTGTCAGCTTTAATCACAGGAGAGATACTTGGAGATGCATCATCTAATAGGATGTATTTTGTTACATAACAGAGAATAATTTCCAGCAACAGCTTTCCACTTTTGTCTTTAGATTGTGATTGTAACAAATATTATTAATAAGTATATAGCGCTGATGTTTTCCGCAACGCTGTACAGAGTACACTGTCCTGTCACTTAACTGTCCCTCAGAGGGACTCCCCATCTAATCTCTACCATAGTCATAGGTCTACGTATGTATCGTAGGCTAGGGCCAATTTTTAGAGGTAAGCCAATTAACATATCTGTATGTTTTTGGGATGTTGGGGGAAACCAGAATGCCCAGAGGAAACCCACGTAGGCACAGGGAGAAAATACAAACTCTGTGCAGATAGTACCCTGGCTGTGATTCAAACCAGGGACCCAACTACGCCACAGTGCTGCTCATATACATATAACAATTAACTGCCCCCCTCCCCACTCCAGAATGCCTGAATCTTACCTCAAGACCAAAACACCTGCATCCGATCATATGCTTCTTTTTTACATTTGGGGAGCAGCACTGAGGCATTGGGGTGTATCTGCATTATTTGTGCTGGAGTATAATATGACCTGGGGATACATATGACTACTAATAACTTCTCTTTTGCTGCTTGCTATCATATTTATAGTATTATCATGTGAAATAGTTGCCAATCTTCTTTTGTTAGGTTGTAGCAATATAGTTCTATAATTTTAACCCAAAAATTAAAGAAATCAAGAGATCCCTGGAAGATCCCGTCACAGTGATCCAATCTCTCTGAATATCAGTCCTGTGTGTGTCCAGCTCAACAAAGCTGTGAGATAAATCCCTCTCTTATTGTACTAGACTTTGTGTATTCAACTCAAATATCTTGATTTTTTTTTAAAGACATCTTTATTGTAGCATGAAGAAGAGGAAACAGTGTACATGAACAAAATTATGAACAATACAAAATTCAAACTGAGCAACAGCAGGGGGGAGCACAAGTAAACGTGTGCAGAATACAGATCTGATACACCTGGAAAATGGGGGACTGAAACCACCCTACTGAGATTCCAAGGATCACCTCGAGAGTCAAATCTAGCAAGATTATTAAGCTCACCAGTCCTGCACAGAGTTAGAAAATAACATTATATACAGTGTGTATATAATATATATATATATGTATATAATATATATATATATATATATATATATATATATATATATATATCCTGACACATCTAGCAAGGGGCTAAGGTTACAAGGTTACATAGAAGGAGAAAATGCAGGGGGTGAGATTACCATAAAAAGAGAATCGTGTGGGTATATATCTTTATGGTTCTTTTTAATATAAAACAAAGGCCATAAACCCACTAGGAGCCATTTCTAATCGCTAGGGATATGAAAAAGCTCTTGCTAATGCAATGCTATGGGGGATTTTTATAAACTCACATCGCTCAAGTGGGATCACACCCCATAGCATTACATTAAGTGTTTTCAAATCGCAAAGCGCTCAGAAAATCGTTCCTAGTGGATTTCTGGCCAAAGACTCAGTTCAGTCTGGATGTATAGGAGCGTCTAATATTCCCACCGCTGCAGCTCACAGAAGGTAAATAACAATGCTATACAGAACTTTCCTGGAGTCTCACATTCTCATACTCACAATAACGGGGTAAAGGTGGGAATACATCAGGCGACTTGGAGGCCGACCGACCTTCTGATTCAATTATTATAATCTGAATCGGATGAAAATCAGTGCCACCAAGTGCATGCCTGACAGATAATGCAATAATCACATTAATTCAGGACATTCAGGGCATTGATCGTGTTAATAGACCCCAGAGGGGAGGCGATGTGTACAAGCGTCTCCTCACTCGGGAAGCATTTTGGATTTTTCAGTTGGGGACACGCTCACCAAGAGGCCTTAATGCTAGATGGGACCTAAACTCAGTTGTTTGATGGATACACTGTTTCTGTCTTGTTTTATTCTCCTTTGTCTGTCTTATATTATATCATGCATTCAGTACTGTGTTACTTTTTGCCATATTTTCTGCTGCGTAGTTTTTCAACGTATCTAATCATATGTTATTATGTTTTTATTCTAATTGTTTGTGATAGGGGTTATCCCCAATCTTTTATGATACACCTTTTTGTAAGGCTGGGGTTGTGAGCATGTGTTACTGGGTGTGGTTTCACTTTACTTAAGGGCCACCCTCGTTCACTTGCACCTGTGCTATGATTAAGGACGTGTAACGTCCGAAACATGTCAGCATGTGGCGATGGATTTTAGCTTTTTCATGTGTTTGATACAATAAAGCCGAATTGATTCTACTGATATTGTGCGGAACTCACTTTCTACTGCACTGGACTTCGGGTTTGAACAGCCCTGTTTCCTGCACATTCGGCAGTTGGAGGTTGTGAGCGGAGTTCCACACTATCAAAATCACATTAATTGGTCAGACATGATGCAAGATGTAGGGCCGACTTGCTCGATCGGGTGCACGTCGGTAATGGCGAGCGATATAAGGACGAGCAACACACGTGACGAAACCCCGGGCGCTGTCCCACCAATGTAAAATGCCCCCCACCGGGGCCCAGTGCACACTATACATTACCTATCTGCGGCCTCCATTTGCTCCAGGCTCCCTCCACTATCCATACACACGCGCCACCTGGTTACGTTGTCTGACGTCACACACGCACCCTTACTAGGCAACCATGTGGGGGGGGGGGCGGAGCTCCGCCCCACCTTCAGTCTCCGAGCGGAGACTGTTAGGCAGTGAAACCGCCGTCTAATTACATGTACAGTGCTGCAATCAGCAGCAGCGTTGTACTGGGTACAGCCATGTGACAAGACCTGAAGGTGCACGCTGATTGGCTGGCGGGGGGAGGGAGGGAGTTGGGAACAAGTACATAAAAAAAGTCAAAAGACAAATAAACACAAATAAACAAACACTCGGGAGACAGCCTGACCCCACCAACAGGAAGCTCTTAAGGTGGAGAGCATCGAATCGGCTAGATGGTCGGATGCAGCGTCACAAGGCCGATTCCTGATCAATTTCAGCACGAAATTGATCGGGATTCGGCCTGTGGTGAATGGGCAGCTGAGAGATCTCTCTCTAATCAGATTTGATTAGAGAGAGATTTGTCTCTTGGTCGAAACTTCCCATCATTGCTAGATGTGTGGGTACCTTAAAATACTTACTCTGAATTGTGCACAGCAGCTCTATAAGTGTAAAATAAAATCTGGTTTATTCAGATCCCAACAGAAATAAATAATCATCTTTTCAGCACTCTCTTGTCATTGGGAGTGTTTGATCCGCCAAATAAAACTGTTTTGGCTTTTATTTACATTTCAGGAGAGTTGAAGTTGCATGTCACTGAAGATCTTGCCTCATTTGCATAGATAAAGCACTTGGTTTATTAACCCTTGCAATGTAAAAGCGAAAACAGGCAGTTCTAACTAGGCTTAGTACTATATGTACCCATGTTTATCTCATCATGTCACCTCAGTTCAGGGACTTTGACAATGCACTGCAATGGGTAGCAAGAAATAGTCCTCGGGATTCTGTGTAAAAATACTGCCATGTACAGATTGCAAGAAATAAAAGAAACATAAAAAAAAAATAACACGTAAAATATATTCCCCACACTCAACACATATGCCTGACAAGCTGTAATTTACGCCAAAAACATTTCCCACACTCAGAACATGAATAGGGCTTCTCACCAGTGTGAGATCTATTATGTGAACTAAGATCTGATTTCTGTGCAAAGCATTTCCCACACTCAGCACATGAGTAGGGCTTCTTACCAGTGTGAGATGTCTCATGTCTGATAAGGCTTGCTTTATGCCCGAAACATTTCCCACACTTAGCACATGAAAAGGGCTTCTCACCAGTGTGAGACCTTTTATGGGAAGTGAGGTCTGCTTTCTGTGCAAAACATTTCCCACACCCATCACATGAAAAGGGCTTCATACCAGTGTGAGATTTCTCATGTCTGTCAAGGTTTGCTTTAAGCCCAAAACATCTCCCACACTCAGCACATGGAAAGGGCTTCTCACCAGTATGAGATCTCTCGTGTGTGATAAGGTTTGATTTCCGAACAAAACATTTTCCGCACTCAGTACATGAATAGGCTTTCTCACCTGTGTGCAATTTCTTATGTGAAGCAAGATATGCTTTATGTGCAAAACATTTCCCACACTCTGCACAGGAATAGGGCTTCTCACCAGTGTGAGATCTCTCATGTGTGACAAGATGTGATTTACAACCAAAGCTTTTCCCACATTCAGCACATGCATAGGGCTTTTCACCAGTGTGCAATATCTTATGTGAAACAAGATCTGATTTCTGTGCAAAACATTTCCCACACTCAGCACATAAATAGGGATTCTCACCAGTGTGAGCTCTCTCATGCCTGACAAGGTTTGCTTTAAACCCAAAACATTTCCCACAGTCAGCACATGAATAGGGCTTCTCACCAGTATGAGTTCTTTTATGTGAAACAAGTTCTGCATTCTGTGTAAAACATTTCCCACACTCAGCACATGAATAGGGTTTCTCACCAGTATGAGACCTCTCATGTCTGATAATGCTTGCTTTATGTCCAAAACATTTCCCACACTCAGCACATGAATAAGGCTTCTCACCGGTGTGAGATCTCTCATGTGTGACAAGGTTTGATTTCTGAACAAAACATTTCCCACACTCAGCACATGAATAGGGCTTCTCTCCGGTATGAGACCGCTTATGTGAAATAAGATACGATTTCTGTGCAAAACATTTCCCACACTCAGCACAAGAATAGGGCTTCTCACCCGTGTGAGATCGCTCATGTCTGATAAGGTTTCCATTATCGCCAAAACATTTCCCACACTCTGCACATGAATAGGGCTTCTCACTAGTGTGACATCTGTCATGTGTGACTAGTAGAGGGGAGTCTGGTGGAATATTTGGTGTAGCCAGAATATCTGCAAGAGACTCTTGTCCAATGACCTCATCCTCCTTTGTACAGTCTGTAGATACAGAGAGACGAGTCTCTGAGAGGTTCCTGAGGCCGGGACTCCGTGCTGAAAATAGAGAAACATCATCACTTCCAGTTAGAGAATTCTGAGGGGAGGAACAATTATCATTAGTGATAGTCAGTGAGCTGCTGATAATTCCAAGTCGATGCAACATTTACGCAAATGTATGTAGCTTTAAATTCAGCCAAACACGTGCATTATAATGTTGTGTACTGTAACAGTCAGGTTAGCCTGCAGCTTGTAGACATCTTTAGCGGCATGCTTTGATTTATGATAAACCATTTTCTGCCACAACAAAGACATTACTTTCCTGCAGTCCAGGTTGTATAAACTCTTATATAGTATTGTATACTGAGACAGCGTTATGTTGCCAAAAAATGAATAAAAGCTACTGCAACTTCATTTCTGCAGTACACTTTGTATAAACTCTTATATACAGTAGTACTGCACTAGCAAATTAGTGTCAACTGGGCGCTTGCAAATCCACAACTTGGTGTTATTAGTGGTTGAAGTGGTCTGAAACTTTGGCATAACATTCAATAAAAATGTGTTTTCCTACTTTGTATTAGCCATACAGTTACCATATTTGCTTTTGAGCACAAGTAATATTGTCTGTTTACAAATTACAAGATAAATGCATATTTATGAATAACGTGGAGGTGATATGCATATGTCTGTACTAATCCCCACCACCTATCCTTCAACAGCAAATTTGCGAGTATAAAATAACTAACCAATATCAGCACACTGACAAAGCGGACAATGCGTTTATAATACACACAATACTGTTGGAAGGAACAGTATACGGGGAGGGGGGCAGCAGTTGATTAGAAGCTAGGGATTGTAATATGTGTGTAATATAGAATTGTTACTGAAAGTGTGAGAGGTTTGTAAGTGTAATATGTAGTAAATATACAGTATGTGTGAGAGTATATCTGCTAGGTAGTATGAATAAGTGGGTTTGTATAGATGTGAAAGGCATTGCATGTAAAAAGGGCACCAAAAAATGTAGGTGCAGGGTGTAGATGAAAAATGCCTCACCCTGCTGTGGCAAGTTTACCCTCCCAGGTGCCATGCAGTGGGCAGTGCAGTGCAGCTATTGCTGGCGGCACTGATTTTTATCAAAATTTGGGCTTCGTCTTTTGCCAGCGCCCAAATGACTCACTGAGCACCGCCTATGGCCATAATTCACATTACAGCCTATGGCAGCGCCCAAATATCCCCGACCATGTGGTGCAGTTTCCACCTTTCTCAATGTGAAAGACCCTCAGCAAAAAAAATGGCAAGTGTAAGGGATAAGCAGACACACACGTCTCAGCTTCTTCCCATCACACAGCAGTCACTGCTGGTACAGACACACACGTCTCAGCTCCTTCCCATCACACAGTAGTCACTGCTGGTACAGACACACAAGTCTCAGCTCCTTCCCATCACACAGTAGTCACTGCTGGTACAGACACACAAGCCTCAGCTCCTTCCCATCACACAGCAGTCACTGCTGGTACAGACACACAAGCCTCAGCTCCTTCCCATCACATAGCAGTAACTGCTGGTACAGACACACAAGTCTCAGCTCCTTCCCATCACATAGCAGTAACTGCTGGTACAGACACACAAGTCTCAGCTTCTTCCCATCACACAGCAGTCACTGCAGGTACAGACACACAAGTCTCAGCTCCTTCCCATCACATAGCAATCACTGCTGGTACAGACACACAAGTCTCAGCTCCTTCCCATCACATAGCAGTCACTGTTGGTACAGACACACAAGTCTCAGCTCCTTCCCATCACACAGCAGTCACTGCTGGTACAGACACACAAGCCTCAGCTCCTTCCCATCACATAGCAGTAACTGCTGGTACAGACACACAAGTCTCAGCTCCTTCCCATCACATAGCAGTAACTGCTGGTACAGACACACAAGTCTCAGCTTCTTCCCATCACACAGCAGTCACTGCAGGTACAGACACACAAGTCTCAGCTCCTTCCCATCACACAGCAGTCACTGCTGGTACAGACACACAAGTCTCAGCTCCTTCCCATCACATAGCAATCACTGCTGGTACAGACACACAAGTCTCAGCTCCTTCCCATTACACAGCAGTCACTGCTGGTACAGACACACAAGTCTCAGCTCCTTCCCATCACACAGCAGTCACTGTTGGTACAGACACACAAGCCTATGCTCCTTCCTATTACACAGCAGTCACTGCTGGTACAGACACACAAGCCTATGCTCCTTCCTATTACACAGCAGTCACTGCTGGTACAGACACACAAGTCTCAGCTCCTTCCCATCACACAGCAGTCACTGCTGGTACAGACATACAAGTCTCAGCTCCTTCCCATCACACAGCAGTCACTGCTGGTACAGACACACAAGTCTCAGCTCCTTCCCATTACACAGCAGTCACTGCTGGTACAGACACACAAGTCTATGCTCCTTCCCATTACACAGCAGTCACTGCTGGTACAGACACACAAGTCTCAGCTCCTTCCCATTACACAGCAGTCACTGCTGGTACAGACACACAAGTCTCAGCTCCTTCCCATCACACAGCAGTCACTGCTGGTACAGACATACAAGTCTCAGCTCCTTCCCATCACACAGCAGTCACTGCTGGTACAGACACACAAGTCTATGCTCCTTCCCATTACACAGCAGTCACTGCTGGTACAGACACACAAGTCTCAGCTCCTTCCCATCACACAGCAGTCACTGCTGGTACAGACACACAAGTCTCAGCTCCTTCCCATTACACAGCAGTCACTGCTGGTACAGACACACAAGTCTCAGCTCCTTCCCATCACACAGCAGTCACTGCTGGTACAGACACACAAGTCTATGCTCCTTCCCATCACATAGCAATCACTGCAGGTACAGACACACAAGTCTATGCTCCTTCCCATTACACAGCAGTCACTGCTGGTACAGACACACAAGTCTCAGCTCCTTCCCATCACACAGCAGTCACTGCTGGTACAGACACACAAGTCTCAGCTCCTTCCCATTACACAGCAGTCACTGCTGGTACAGACACACAAGTCTCAGCTCCTTCCCATCACACAGCAGTCACTGCTGGTACAGACACACAAGTCTATGCTCCTTCCCATCACATAGCAGTCACTGCTGGTACAGACACACAAGTCTATGCTCCTTCCCATTACACAGCAGTCACTGCTGGTACAGACACACAAGTCTCAGCTCCTTCCTATTACACAGCAGTCACTGCAGGTACAGACACACAAGTCTCAGCTCCTTCCCATCACACAGCAGTCACTGCTGGTACAGACACACAAGTCTCAGCTCCTTCCCATCACACAGTAGCCACTGCTGGTACAGACACACAAGTCTCAGCTCCTTCCCATTACACAGCAGTCACTGCTGGTACAGACACACAAGTCTCAGCTCCTTCCCATCACACAGCAGTCACTGTTGGTACAGACACACAAGCCTATGCTCCTTCCTATTACACAGCAGTCACTGCTGGTACAGACACACAAGTCTCAGCTCCTTCCCATCACACAGCAGTCACTGCTGGTACAGACACACAAGTCTCAGCTCCTTCCCATCACACAGCAGTCACTGCTGGTACAGACACACAAGTCTCAGCTCCTTCCCATCACACAGCAGTCACTGCTGGTACAGACACACAAGTCTCAGCTCCTTCCCATCACACAGCAGTCACTGCTGGTACAGACACACAAGTCTCAGCTCCATCCCATCACACAGCAGTCACAGCTGGTACAAACACACAAGTCTCAGCTCCTTCCCATCACACAGCAGTCACTGCTGGTACAGACACACAAGTCTCAGCTCCTTCCCATCACACAGCAGTCACTGCTGGTACAGACACACAAGTCTCAGCTCCTTCCCATCACACAGCAGTCACTGCTGGTACAGACACACAAGTCTCAGCTCCTTCCCATTACACAGCAGTCACTGCTGGTACAGACACACAAGTCTATGCTCCTTCCCATTACACAGCAGTCACTGCTGGTACAGACACACAAGTCTCAGCTCCTTCCCATCACACAGCAGTCACTGCTGGTACAGACACACAAGTCTCAGCTCCTTCCCATTACACAGCAGTCACTGCTGGTACAGACACACAAGTCTATGCTCCTTCCCATTACACAGCAGTCACTGCAGGTACAGACACACACGTCTCAGCTTCTTCCCATCACACAGCAGTCACTGCAGGTACAGACACACAAGTCTCAGCTCCTTCCCATCACACAGCAGTCACTGCTGGTACAGACACACAAGTCTCAGCTCCTTCCCATCACACAGCAGTCACTGCTGGTACAGACACACAAGTCTCAGCTCCTTCCCATCACACAGCAGTCACTGCTGGTACAGACACACAAGTCTCAGCTCCTTCCCATCACACAGCAGTCACTGCTGGTACAGACACACAAGTCTCAGCTCCTTCCCATCACATAGCAGTCACTGCTGGTACAGACACACATGTCTCAGCTCCTTCCCATCACACAGCAGTCACTGCTGGTACAGACACACAAGTCTCAGCTCCTTCCCATCACACAGCAGTCACTGCTGGTACAGACACACAAGTCTCAGCTCCTTCCCATCACATAGCAGTAACTGCTGGTACAGACACACAAGTCTCAGCTCCTTCCCATCACACAGCAGTCACTGCAGGTACAGACACACAAGTCTCAGCTCCTTCCCATCACACAGTAGTCACTGCTGGTACAGACACACAAGCCTATGCTCCTTCCCATTACACAGCAGTCACTGCTGGTACAGACACACATGTCTCAGCTCCTTCCCATCACACAGCAGTCACTGCTGGTACAGACACACAAGTCTCAGCTCCTTCCCATCACATAGCAGTCACTGCTGGTACAGACACACATGTCTCAGCTCCTTCCCATCACACAGCAGTCACTGCTGGTACAGACACACAAGTCTCAGCTCCTTCCCATCACACAGCAGTCACTGCTGGTACAGACACACAAGTCTCAGCTCCTTCCCATCACACAGCAGTCACTGCTGGTACAGACACACAAGTCTCAGCTCCTTCCCATCACACAGCAGTCACTGCTGGTACAGACACACAAGTCTCAGCTCCTTCCCATCACATAGCAGTAACTGCTGGTACAGACACACAAGTCTCAGCTCCTTCCCATCACACAGCAGTCACTGCAGGTACAGACACACAAGTCTCAGCTCCTTCCCATCACACAGCAGTCACTGCTGGTACAGACACACAAGTCTCAGCTCCTTCCCATCACATAGTAGTCACTGCTGGTACAGACACACAAGTCTCAGCTCCTTCCTATTACACAGTAGTCACTGCTGGTACAGACACACAAGTCTCAGCTCCTTCCCATTACACAGCAGTCACTGCTGGTACAGACACACAAGTCTATGCTCCTTCCCATCACATAGCAATCACTGCTGGTACAGACACACAAGTCTCAGCTCCTTCCCATCACATAGCAGTCACTGCTGGTACAGACACACAAGCCTATGCTCCTTCCCATCACATAGCAGTCACTGCTGGTACAGACACACAAGCCTATGCTCCTTCCCATCACATAGCAGTCACTGCTGGTACAGACACACAAGTCTCAGCTCCTTCCCATCACATAGCAGTCACAGCTGGTACAGACACACAAGTCTCAGCTCCTTCCCATTACACAGCAGTCATTGCTGGTACAGACACACAAGTCTCAGCTCCTTCCCATCACACAGCAGTCACTGCTGGTACAGACACACAAGTCTCAGCTCCTTCCCATCACATAGCAGTCACTGCTGGTACAGACACACATGTCTCAGCTCCTTCCCATCACACAGCAGTCACTGCTGGTACAGACACACAAGTCTCAGCTCCTTCCCATCACACAGCAGTCACTGCTGGTACAGACACACAAGTCTCAGCTCCTTCCCATTACACAGCAGTCACTGCTGGTACAGACACACAAGTCTCAGCTCCTTCCCATCACATAGCAGTAACTGCTGGTACAGACACACAAGTCTCAGCTCTTTCCCATCACACAGCAGTCACTGCTGGTACAGACACACAAGTCTCAGCTCCTTCCTATTACACAGCAGTCACTGCTGGTACAGACACACAAGTCTCAGCTCCTTCCCATTACACAGCAGTCACTGCTGGTACAGACACACAAGTCTCAGCTCCTTCCCATTACACAGCAGTCACTGCTGGTACAGACACACAAGTCTATGCTCCTTCCCATCACATAGCAATAACTGCTGGTACAGACACACAAGTCTCAGCTCCTTCCCATTACACAGCAGTCACTGCTGGTACAGACACACAAGTCTCAGCTCCTTCCCATCACACAGCAGTCACTGCTGGTACAGACACACAAGTCTCAGCTCCTTCCTATTACACAGCAGTCACTGCAGGTACAGACACACAAGTCTCAGCTCCTTCCCATTACACAGCAGTCACTGCTGGTACAGACACACAAGTCTCAGCTCCTTCCCATCACACAGCAGTCACTGCTGGTACAGACACACAAGTCTCAGCTCCTTCCCATTACACAGCAGTCACTGCTGGTACAGACACACATGTCTCAGCTCCTTCCCATCACACAGCAGTCACTGCTGGTACAGACACACAAGTCTCAGCTCCTTCCCATCACACAGCAGTCACTGCTGGTACAGACACACAAGTCTCAGCTCCTTCCCATTACACAGCAGTCACTGCTGGTACAGACACACAAGTCTCAGCTCCTTCCCATTACACAGCAGTCACTGCTGGTACAGAGTAGACACACAAGTCTCAGCTCCTTCCCATCACACAGCAGTCACTGCTGGTACAGACACACAAGTCTATGCTCCTTCCCATCACATAGCAATCACTGCTGGTACAGACACACAAGTCTATGCTCCTTCCCCTCACATAGCAGTCACTGCTGGTACAGACACACAAGTCTCAGCTCCTTCCCATCACACAGTAGTCACTGCTGGTACAGACACACAAGTCTCAGCTCCTTCCTATTACACAGCAATCACTGCAGGTACAGACACACAAGTCTCAGCTCCTTCCCATCACACAGCAGTCACTGCTGGTACAGACACACAAGTCTCAGCTCCTTCCCATCACACAGCAGTCACTGCTGGTACAGACACACAAGTCTCAGCTCCTTCCCATCACACAGTAGTCACTGCTGGTACAGACACACAAGTCTATGCTCCTTCCTATTACACAGCAATCACTGCTGGTACAGACACACAAGTCTCAGCTCCTTCCCATTACACAGCAGTCACTGCTGGTACAGAGTAGACACACAAGTCTCAGCTCCTTCTAATCACACAGCAGTCACTGCTGGTACAGAGTAGACACACAAGTCTCAGCTCCTTCTAATCACACAGCAGTCACTGCTGGTACAGACACACAAGTCTCAGCTCCTTCCAATCACACAGCAGTCACTGCTGGTACAGACACACAAGTCTCAGCTCCTTCCCATCACATAGCAGTCACTGCTGGTACAGACACACAAGTCTCAGCTCCTTCCCATCACACAGCAGTCACTGCTGGTACAGACACACAAGTCTCAGCTCCTTCCCATTACACAGCAGTCACTGCTGGTACAGACACACAAGTCTCAGCTCCTTTCCATCACACAGCAGTCACTGCTGGTACAGACACACAAGTCTCAGCTCCTTCCCATCACACAGCAGTCACTGCTGGTACAGACACACAAGTCACAGCTCCTTCCCATTACACAGCAGTCACTGCTGGTACAGACACACAAGTCTCAGCTCCTTCCCATTACACAGCAGTCACTGCTGCTACAGACACACAAGTCTATGCTCCTTCCTATTACACAGCAGTCACTGCTGGTACAGACACACAAGTCTCAGCTCCTTCCCATTACACAGCAGTCACTGCTGGTACAGACACACAAGTCTCAGCTCCTTCCCATTACACAGCAGTCACTGCTGGTACAGACACACAAGTCTATGCTCCTTCTCATTACACAGCAGTCACTGCTGGTACAGACACACAAGTCTCAGCTCCTTCCCATCACACAGCAGTCACTGCTGGTACAGACACACAAGCCTATGCTCCTTCCCATCACATAGCAGTCACTGCTGGTACAGACACACAAGTCTCAGCTCCTTTCCATCACACAGCAGTCACTGCTGGTACAGACACACAAGTCTCAGCTCCTTCCCATTACACAGCAGTCACTGCTGGTACAGACACACAAGTCTCAGCTCCTTCCCATCACACAGCAGTCACTGCTGGTACAGACACACAAGTCTCAGCTCCTTCCCATCACACAGCAGTCACTGCTGGTACACACACACACACACAAGTCTCAGCTCCTTCCCATTACACAGCAGTCAGCTGGTACAGACACACAAGTCTATGCTCCTTCCCATCACACAGTAGTCACTGCTGGTACACACACACAAGTCTCAGCTCCTTCCCATCACACAGTAGTCACTGCTGGTACACACACACAAGTCTCAGCTCCTTCCCATCACACAGCAGTCACTGCTGGTACACACACACACACAAGTCTCAGCTCCTTCCCATTACACAGCAGTCAGCTGGTACAGACACACAAGTCTCAGCTCCTTCCCATTACACAGCAGTCACTGCTGGTACAGACACACAAGTCTATGCTCCTTCCCATCACACAGCAGTCACTGCTGCTACAGACACACAAGTCTCAGCTCCTTCCCATCACACAGCAGTCACTGCTGGTACAGACACACAAGTCTCAGCTCCTTCCCATTACACAGCAGTCACTGCTGGTACAGACACACAAGTCTCAGCTCCTTCCCATTACACAGCAGTCACTGCTGGTACAGACACACAAGTCTCAGCTCCTTCCCATTACACAGCAGTCACTGCTGGTACAGACACACAAGTCTCAGCTCCTTCCCATTACACAGCAGTCACTGCTGGTACAGACACACAAGTCTCAGCTCCTTCCCATCACATAGCAGTCACTGCTGGTACAGACACACAAGTCTCAGCTCCTTCCCATTACACAGCAGTCACTGCTGGTACAGACACACACGTCTCAGCTCCTTCCCATTACACAGCAGTCACTGCTGGTACAGACACACAAGTCTCAGCTCCTTCCCATCACACAGCAGTCACTGCAGGTACAGACACACAAGTCTCAGCTCCTTCCCATCACATAGCAGTCACTGCTGGTACAGACACACAAGTCTCAGCTCCTTCCTATTACACAGCAATCACTGCTGGTACAGACACACAAGTCTCAGCTCCTTCCCATCACACGGCAGTCACTGCTGGTACACACACACGTCTCAGCTCCTTCCAATCACACGGTAGTCACTGCTGGTACACACACACACAAGTCTCAGCTCCTTCCCATTACACAGCAGTCACTGCTGGTACAGACACACAAGTCTATGCTCCTTCCCATCACACAGTAGTCACTGCTGCTACAGACACACAAGTCTCAGCTCCTTCCCATTACACAGCAGTCACTGCTGGTACAGACACACAAGTCTCAGCTCCTTCCCATCACACAGCAGTCACTGCTGGTACAGACACACAAGTCTCAGCTCCTTCCCATTACACAGCAGTCACTGCTGGTACAGACACACACGTCTCAGCTCCTTCCCATTACACAGCAGTCACTGCTGGTACAGACACACAAGTCTCAGCTCCTTCCCATTACACAGCAGTCACTGCTGGTACAGACACACACGTCTCAGCTCCTTCCCATTACACAGCAGTCACTGCTGGTACAGACACACAAGTCTCAGCTCCTTCCCATTACACAGCAGTCACTGCTGGTACACACACACGTCTCAGCTCCTTCCAATCACACGGTAGTCACTGCTGGTACACACACACACAAGTCTCAGCTCCTTCCCATTACACAGCAGTCACTGCTGGTACAGACACACAAGTCTATGCTCCTTCCCATCACACAGTAGTCACTGCTGCTACAGACACACAAGTCTCAGCTCCTTCCCATTACACAGCAGTCACTGCTGGTACAGACACACAAGTCTCAGCTCCTTCCCATCACACAGTAGTCACTGCTGGTACACACACACACACAAGTCTCAGCTCCTTCCCATCACACAGTAGTCACTGCTGGTACACACACAAGCCTATGCTCCTTCCCATCACATAGCAGTCACTGCTGGTACAGACACACAAGTCTCAGCTCCTTCCCATCACATAGCAGTCACTGCTGGTACAGACACACAAGTCTATGCTCCTTCCCATCACACAGCAGTCACTGCTGGTACAGACACATAAGTCTCAGCTCCTTCCCATTACACAGCAGTCACTGCAGGTACAGACACACAAGTCTCAGCTCCTTCCCATCACACAGCAGTCACTGCAGGTACAGACACACAAGTCTCAGCTCCTTCCTATTACACAGCAGTCACTGCAGGTACAGACACACAAGTCTCAGCTCCTTCCCATCACACAGCAGTCACTGCAGGTACAGACACACAAGTCTCAGCTCCTTCCTATTACACAGCAGTCACTGCAGGTACAGACACACAAGTCTCAGCTCCTTCCCATCACATAGCAGTCACTGCTGGTACACACACAAGTCTCAGCTCCTTCCTATTACACAGCAGTCACTGCTGGTACAGACACACAAGTCTAAGCTCCTTCCCATTACACAGCAGTCACTGCTGGTACAGACACACAAGTCTCAGCTCCTTCCCATTACACAGCAATCACTGCTGGTACAGACACACAAGTCTCAGCTCCTTCCCATCACACAGCAGTCACTGCTGGTACAGACTAGGGATGGTCGGAATGCCAATTTCCGATTCCGCGGTAAATCCGCATTCTGTCATGTACCGATTACCGATTCCGCTTTCCGCTACCAATATCCGCATTCCAAGGCGGGATTTCCGCCGGAAATCGCGGAAATTCCGCCCGACTTTAACATCGATTTTCTCAAAAACTAGAAGATCTTTTTGAAAACTTTTTTTTGCATCTTGTTCAGAAGATTAAGTTTAATAAACCCTGAAAATTTACAGTGGGCTTTGCTATTAACTGTTAAAGTCGGCAGATTTTTACTGTAATGTAACATGCAGAAAATAGGCAGATGCAGATTTTCTGCATTTTACATTACAGTAAAAATCCGCCGTCTTTAGCGGTTAATAGCAAAGCCCCCTTAAGTCCTAGAAACACCCACATTTTCAGGGTTTATTAAACCGAATCTTGTGAACTAGATGCAAAAAAAGTTTTCAAAAAGACCTTATAGTTTTTGAGAAAATCGATGTTAAAGTCGGGTGGAATTTCCACGATTTCCGGCGGAAATCCGCCTTGCATTACCAATTTCTGCATTCCGATGCGGAATGCAATTTCCGATCGGAATTTCTGAATCCGAATGAGCATCCCTAGTACAGACACACAAGTCTCAGCTCCTTCTAATCACACAGCAGTCACTGCTGGTACAGACACACAAGTCTCAGCTCCTTCCCATCACACAGTAGTCACTGCTGGTACAGACACACAAGTCTCAGCTCCTTCCCATCACATAGCAGTCACTGCTGGTACAGACACACAAGTCTCAGCTCCTTCCAATCACACAGTAGTCACTGCTGGTACAGACACACAAGTCTCAGCTCCTTCCCATTACACAGCAGTCACTGCTGGTACAGACACACAAGTCTCAGCTCCTTCCAATCACACAGTAGTCATTGCTGGTACAGACACACAAGTCTCAGCTCCTTCCCATCACACAGCAGTCACTGCTGGTACAGACACACAAGTCTCAGCTCCTTCCAATCAAAGCAAATCGTGAATCGCTTTAATAACCCAGGGCTTTTCAAAGTGCTCGCGATCGCCGGCGATTCTGAAATCTGCGGATAACGCCCGCAAATCGCCAGTATGAATGTTTGGTTGTTATACTCTGGGCATGTGTGAAATATGACATCATAATAAAACCAAAATGGCAGCCATGATAATTTGTACAATGTGATTGGCTGCCATAAGACACAGGCTTGGATATGATTGGGGGAGAGTTTGTGAGTGGCTTATCCAAAGGAAGGGATGTTTATTGGGTAATAATATAATGACGCATTAATTAGTATCTGGTTGGGAGAGGTTCGCCATGTCTGAGCTCATTTTTTCAGTTTATGTGTCAGTCAATCTGTATTATAAGATAAGGCAATTTAGTGACATATATGACAGCTATTCAGAGTTTATATTGTTAGGCTTTGATCACAGTGGGCATTGCATTATGTTCCCTGTAAAAACAGGAACGTAACAGAACAAAAAAGTCACACCACATACAGTGAAGCACACAGTCAAACGTAGGCTTCACTGCCTCTGTTAATACACACGTTATGCAGTAATGCTACATGCAGCCTGTTTTGTTTTACTGTAGTCCATTAGAAACATTGGAACATTTTCACTCATCCCTAATTGTGACTTTATAAAACAGTAGCTGTGAGGTAGAGTAATACTACAGTCCACCTTTTTAAAGCAAACCTGATATTAGGCCTGAACGATTTTAGGAAGAAATTGAATTGAGCGATTTCTATCCAAAATCGCGATTTTGATTCGATTCACGATTTTTTTCAGTTCACGTTTTGTTCCCCCTCCTTGTGCTCTACCCCGGTCCCACCATTTATCTTAATAAATGCGAGTGGCCGTGCAGTGATTATTCATTGTTCATTGCACGGCCAATGAGATAGTGTAAGGAGGTGGGGTCGGTCTGTGATGTTGCTGGCAGGGGGCCGGCTGAACACTCTGGACTGACTGACCCTGTCCTGTAGTGTATGAGGGTGGTGGGGGGCGGAGCCTAGTGGTGGTAAGGTGTCGCTTGCCTGGCACGGTGAATTAACACAACTGTGTGTGGAGTGGACACTGGAGCTGCGCAGGGCATGTATGAGGGCGCCGGCAGTGACTACAGTGTGGTGACGTGTGGAGACGCACATCGCTTATGAGGGCGGCGGGGGGTGGACCCATTCAGCAGCGCTCCACCGCTCCGGCTCCATCCACAGATTCAGCCAATCACGTGTCTTCACACGTATGTGATGCAGTGGCAGGCGGAGCCACACGGACCAGCACAGCAGGCGCCGAGCGCCTGGAAACCGCAGGTACTGACGATCCCTAGATCGTCTTTGCAGCAATCGCGGTTTCGGTTTAAAACCGCCGAACCGTTCAGCCCTACTTGATATGACTCAATTTTCGTTAAAGGATATGTGAGGCACGCAATAAAATCTATCTTTACTTACTGGGGCTTCTTTCAGCCCCTAGAAGTCATGTGTGTCCCTCCCCACAGCACCAGGCTTCTCCAGGATCCCGCTGGCAGGCTCAGGATTGCCAACCACTAATGGGTCCACGTCTTTGCACATGCGCAGACGTGCGTCCGCCCTGCGCAAGAACGCACCCACGTCACCCGAAGCATACTGCGCCTGCGTACGCTCTGACGGATTGCATACCCCTGATGGGTTGACATCTTCTGCACATGCACGGGTGTGTGTCTGCCCCACGTGAGAGCGTGCCCACCTCACCAGGAGGCACAGGCGCAGTACACTCACATGAAATGGGCGCGCATGAGCAGAATGTGCCGGCCCATCAGGGTCAGCGATCCTTAGAGGCTGCCAGTGGGCCCTGGAGCTGCGGCAAGGGACACAAATGACCTCTAGGGGCTGGAAGAAGCACCAGGTAAGTAAAGATGGATTTAATTGATCCCCTTGCTTATCCTTTAATAAATAAGTGATGTCCATAGAGTTGTGTGGAAGGTATTACTGCTCTCGCTGCTTCCCCTTCTGGGTTGGTGCAGCAGTTATGAATCCTGTATACAGGAAGCGGATGTGAATGAGCAGATTGTGACTGCGCGTCCACAAGTTCCAGTAACAGGAATGACTCATGCATGTCTTCTTTCCTTCATACACAAGCAGCTCCTGTTACTGGCCATTTGCGGCTCATGAAGTCACGCCTACTCACAGGAAATGCACATGCAGCTGGTGTCTCCGCGTATAAAGGATATGACTGCCTTCTGCAGTACAAGAGAGGAAGTGACAGGGCCATTAGCTTCCATACTCATCTATGAACACTACCAACTATTTCATTTAAAACCAATCAGGTATGCTTTATTGCCTTGCCTGCACCCCCTGTATGCGGGAGGCCGCAACAGCATTAGAAGGCTGCACTGCTTTTGTGATTTGGCATGTAGCCGTCTGAGTACAGAGGCCTCTATGTCTCTGCAAATCCCCACCCCCCCCCCCCCTCCAGGGGGGCATTAGTTACATTACTGGAGTGGGGAGGCATCAGAACCAGAAGGTTTCACAGATCATACTGCAGGAATATTGGTGACTCTTCAGGAAGGGAAAACCCCAGACACCTCCCACCTTACATAGCTACACAGTTTGCTTTGTTGACAAATAAAGACCAACACTAGCGTGCACCCCTCACACATCCCAGCTGATCCAGAGGAGAACCCTTACAAGGTCTGGGCCAATTAGCCTTAAAATGGTAAAAAGATTCCTACCTCACTCCAGATGGCAGTCAGATAAATCCCTGGATCAACACTGCCAGGTATTACTTAGTGATTATAGCCATGGATGCCCTTCAATGCAAGGAAAGCATCTAAGCTCCCTTTAAATGCAGATATAGAATTTGCCATACATTGCCTCCTGCGGTAATACATTGTATCCACCCTTAACCTTCTTGGCGGTAAGCCCGAGCTAAGCTCGGGCTATGCCATGCAGGAGGATTTCTCAGGCCCAGCTGGGCCGATTTGCTCACTTTTTTTTTTGCAACACGCAGCTAGCACTTTGCTAGCTGCGTGTGCATTCCGATCGCCGCCGTTCTGCGCTCAATCACCTCGCCGTTCCGCCCCCCCCCCCAGACCCTGTTCGCTGGCCAATCAGTGCCAGGCAGCGCTGAGGGGTGGATCGGGACTCCCTTAGACGTCACAACGTCCATGTTGTCGGTGACGTCATTCCGCCCCGTCGCCATGGCCCTTCAGGAAATCCCGTTCTTTGAACGGGATTTCCTGATGAAAGATCGCCAGAGGCGATCGTAGCGGGCAGGGGGATACCGCTGTACAATGGCTATCATGTAGCGAGCCCTAGGCTCGCTACATGATTTTTAAAAAAAAATAATTAAAAAATAGTGCTGCGCTGCCCCCTGGCGGTTTCTAATAGACCACCAGGGAGGGTAAAGGACTACTCCAGCAGAAAGAAATACTTTGCAGAACCAACAGATTTTGGACTAGTCCATCTCCTCAGGGTTTTCCTTGTTTTCAAAAGCATTTCCTGAACGCCAGTTTAAAGGCCAGTTTAAAGGATAACTGTAGTGAGAGGGATGTGGAGGCTGCCAGGAAATTAGTATTGCTTAAAAGGAAGTAAATATGGCAGCCTCCATATCCCTCTCACTACCGTTCTCCTTTAACTGCCAAAACAGTAAGATACCAACCAACCTCCCTACTCACTGGCACACTAGCAACTGCCTTTCAGCCAGTATAGAGCCACTCAAGTCCGCTCTTATCAGCCGAACGACAGACTGTACACACGCCTGATTTGACGCCAGAACGACCCGTCCTTCATGGAAATCCGGCTTGGGTATGGGCCTTAAGTCACCTCTACTGTGGCCATCCTGTATAAAGTAGCCTACAGTAACCATTCTCAGCTTGTTACAGGTAAGTGGAACTAGATTAATTCACATGCCATAGATTTTTATTGGTTGAAGTAATCAATGATTTATTGTGACAATATACTGTAGTCACTTTTAGAGTTAGAAAGTCCTTGTCTGATCAGCATTGTATCTGTACTGTGAGATGTAGCGGGATGCTTCTTACTCATCCACCACCTCCCCTCTCCACAGAACAGAACAGGGCACTCCAAAGCCATCATGATTTCTGCACTGTTATTGTTAATAAGCTGTTACCACATACCAGGGCTGTGGAGTCGGAGTCGGGGGAAATTACACCAACTCCGACTCCTAATGAATTTAAACTGTAATTAAAATAGAAAATATGATCAAATGTACTATTTCTCAGATAATAGTCATCATAAATAATTTATACATACAGTAATAGCTGTGCTTACTCCACAAAAATGAAATAAACCAATCAAAATTAGTTACTTGTGCTGCTTCAATAAAGCAGTCCCCGAATTTTTAAAGTCAGATATACATATCTGATTGTGACTGTATATATGATGTGTACACAGGAATCTCTTATATATACTAAATAACATCTATGCTGTAAGTATAAAGCCTGATGTGTAGCTGTGTCACTAATAGAGATGGTCAATGAGATGGAAATAATTCTGCGTTGATGCTGATTTATGCAAATGTATGCACTCTCTTTACTCATGAAATCAAATAATTTGATATGTTGTTAAAATTTGGTTTGGTGACTACGAATTAAATGGCACCTGCGACGGATGAAAAGAAAAGTTTTATACATACCTGGGGCTTCTTCCAGCCCCCCTTCAGGCTAATCAGTCCCTCGCTGTCCACCTCCACCATCTGGATCTTCTGCTACTCCTGGTAATTCAGCCAGTCAGCGCAGTCCGGCCACATGCCGCTCCTACAGCCAGGAGCATTATGCACCTGCGCAATAGTGCTGCGCAGGTGTAGTATGCTCCCACCGGTGGAGTGTGTGCATGCGCACTATGCCAGACTGGCTCAAGTACCTGGACTCATAGCAGAAGATCCAGGTGGCGGAGGAGGACAGCGAGAGACTGATTAGCTAGCCTGAAGGGGGCTGGAGGAAGCCCCAGGTATGTATAAAACTTTAATTTCATCTGTCCCATGTTTACTTTGTTACACAGTAGTACTATACTCTAAATATGCACTTCCCACAGAGCTGCAGTGAATCCACTGAGAATGTTGTGCACATTGAACACAGTGGTGCTGTCCATCACCCATAAACCTGGCTCAGATTGTGCATGAAGAATGTGTAATAGAGGAAACATATCCTCATTCCCCTGCAGAGTACCTGCACATCAGTCTTACATGTACCCACAGTCACATTGCCTAGGGCCTGATAGATGTTCTTTGTTCTGGTCTGTACCCTTTACAAGTACTCTTACCAAGGACTAGTTTTAGTCTATGACTAAAGGGAATAAATATGGCAGTCTCCATATCCTTCTCACATCAGTTGTCTTTAAAAATTCTTAAGCGTTGGCAGTTAAGAGATGAATTTCATGTTACATACTTTCAATCAACAAGATTGTAATATGCAAGTTAGAAGAGTCTGAGTCAAGGAGTCGGACCGGTGGAATCCTAAACTGAGGAGTCGGAGTCAGTGGATTTTTGTACCGACTCCACAGCCCTGCCTCATACAATCATGAATGATAGTTTGTTTAGATGGCAAAAATCTAACATGAGTACATAGCATAACCCCTAATATGGCCAGTCTGTGAGCAGTGACAGTCCTAACAGTATCTTGGCATCTTGTGGTAAGTAGGTAACAGTACAGATACATTTACTCTATGTTTAGAGCAGATTACTCACCTGTTCTGCCCTCTGTAACAGTGTCTTCCTCTTTACTAGTCCTCATCATGTCATCCCCCTCCATAGACTGCTGATAACCTCTCACATATATCTCTTCTTCCTCTTTACTTGTCCTCATCAGGTCACTCTCCTCCATAGACTGCTGATCACTCCTCACATATGTCTCTTCTTCCTCTTTGCTTGTCCCCATCAAGTTAATTTCCTCCATAGATTGCTGATCACTCCTCACATACGTCTCTTCCACTTTTTCTTCTTTAATTGTCCTCATCATGTCTCCCTCCTCCATAGACTGCTGATCACTCCTCACATACGTCTCTTCTTCCTCTTTACTTGTCCTCATCTTGTCATCCTCCTCCATAGTCTGCTGATCACTCCTCACATGCGTCTCTTCTTCTTCCTCTTTACTTGTCCTCATCATGTCACCCTCCTCCATAGACTGCTGATCACTCCTCACATATATCTCTTCTTCCTCTTTACTTGTCCTCATCAGGTCACTCTCCTCCATAGACTGCTGATCACTCCTCACATATGTCTCATCTTCTTCTACTTTAATTATCCTCATCATGTTACCCTCCTTGATAGACTGCTGATCATTTCTCACATATGTCTCTTCTTCTTCCTCCTTAATTGTTCCTATTATGTAACTCTCTGCCAAAGACTGATGATCTCTCCTCGAATTTGTCACTTCTTCCTCCTTACTAGTCCTCATCATGTCACCCTTCTCTATAGACTGCTGATCACTCCTCGCATATGTCTCTTCTTCTTCCTTTTTTATGGTCATCAGCATGTCACCCTCCTCCATAGTCTGCTGATCACTCCTCACATACAGCTCTACGTTCTCTTTAACCACAGCACTTCCATGTATAAGTTCTCCACCCTAAGTGCACAAAGTGAGAGATAATTTAAAATATGAACACAAAAAACAGCATATGCAAAAGGAAAGAAATGTGTCACAGTTTGGGGTCTCTGGGGACCCCAAGTCCCCCCTACCTGATAATGGTGGGGGATGGTGTGATCTTCTTGTGGACAATCCTGGGAATAAATAGGACCTGTATGTCTCTCTGGAGGGCCTCTGGTACTGAATCCCCCTGTAAGAAATACACACACTGATTGAATACATTGTCTCTATCAGATGATGGGGGAATCTAGGTGCACCCCCCTGTACTGTACTGTCCTCTCCTTCATAAGAAATGTAAGAAAAGATTCATCTTACCCGGCAATATGAGGGGCAGCTGATTTTCCATCATGGAGTCCTTATAGAGGTCCTTGTGTCCCTCTAAATACTGCCCCTCCTCCATGGGGAAACAGACAGTGACATCTTGACACCTTTTAGGAACCTGAGACACACACACAGAGATACAGTCACCACCCAGACACAGCCCTTGCTGTTACTGGATAATGTCCCATAATTCCCAGCAACGCTCACCTCTCCTGTCAGCAGCTTTATCATCTTCCTGGTGATTTCCAAAATCTTCTGCTTGTAATGTCTCTCAGATATCAGGGAGGGAGGTATGGGCACCGTGATGGTGACATAATTACCAGACTTCACTGGAGGAAAACTCTGTGTAGAAAGACCAACAATAATGTCACAAGATCTCCCAGAATGCTCTTAATTTTACCAATCCTCTGAGTTTTATTATTATAGATAAGACTGATGTCATCTTGACCCCCCACCTCTCCAGTCAGCAGATAGATGATTTCCAGGGTGAGGTTGAACATCCTCTCGGTCATGTGACTCTGGTCCTCATCCATCCTCAATGATGGTGTCATGTAACCTGTACAAGATGCTGCTGCCTTTTGATAGATAATAAGGAGAGGATAATCTATTGTACAGTTTCAGTGGCTATACTGGAAAATAAATGTTATTACTGAGGTGGGGGGACATTACATACTGAAGGGTAATGGCAATGCTGGGGGACACAGGGGGCCATGGTTATACTGTGGTAAGGCATTTTATTTATTTATAAAGCGCCAACATATTACGCAGCGCTGATGCAGAGTATTGCAGGAAAGCATAATAAGGTAGTATACAGCTACCTGTGCACTATACTCACAGTGTGCTGCAGTCCTGCCCACCTGTTTGCCTCCTCTCCAGCTGGCCTTCTCTCCTCACATCCACCCCCCACTGTTACAGCAGTGCTGGTAGTGGTAGATGGATGAGGATATGAGGAGAGAAGAGGCAGAGAGGATAATGGGAGCAGAGGCCTGGAGCACACTGTGACAGCTACCTATAAACCAATGTAAATCCTTCCTTTTACTACTCTGCATGGAGGTGAGGGAAGGGAGCAGTACTGGAGTGTGGACATGGCTATACTGGGAAAGAAATGGCATTACTGGGGTGGACATTACATACTGGGGGACAATGGCAATGCTGGGGGGACATGGCGATACTGGATCGACACAGTCTTGTATTTGCGATGTCATTAAACTGAATTATTACTAGGTAGGTGAGATGCAGCCATAATCTATGTCACAGGTAGGAGGCCAACTAGAAAACTGGTCACAGCAGTTATATAAAAGTCTCTTGTATTGCACTAATGGGGATGATCAGGATAGTGACAGGTATACTATGACCTCCTCTGTAATAAACTATGTCCACCCCGACCTCTGCTCTGCTCAATATAGAACAAGAATCACACTATTACCTCTTCCAACAACGTCTCCTCTCCACTTCCTGCAACTTCTCATTATGCGCTTCCTTTCTGTGGCTTTATTACTTCCTGATTGTGCGTTTCACATTGGAGGGGTAATGTCGCTCTCTTGTGGTAAGTAGGCAAACTACAGCCTCGGTTTGTGGAATCACCTGCACTCTGGTATCTAAAGGTAGTCATAAGTTTCAGACGTTCAAAAATGAAATTTAATCTTGAAAAACACTTTAAAAAGAGGCGGAAGATATGAACTTGCCTCCTCTCAGGGAAAACACTCAACAATGAGAGATAATTATAGCTTTAATATTCCAGAAAGCAACGCTCTTGGAATGAAACGTGGTTTTCAGGACTAGGTTCCTGCTTCGTCAGGCAAATATCCAGAACAAAATCTCATAAAGAGTCATAAGCAACATTAACGCTGAAAATCAAACATCATTCTTGATTTTTTTTTCCCACATAAGAAGTACAGTTCATGTCTCATATATTCATTTTGACACCTGCGAAACTTGTGTAAGTTTTTTTGTGTGTGTGTTTTTACCACCCTGAGTGGAGGTTTTACCTGGATTTTGTCCTATCCAGCAGAGAGTGACAGTTTAACTCAAATGGGGTCTGCATAGCTCCCAATGGTCCTTCTTTTGGAGGAACAGTCCCTCTTAGGGAGCCCTGTCCCTCTTTCCTCCTCATTTATCCCTCTTTCAGGACTTTTTCCCTCTTTCTATGTAAGTAAATATATATTTATATTTCTCTACTAAGAAATGTGTTTGACTCTAAACTTTATTCCCATCCTTTAAAATGATATATTACCATTTTCAAAATGTTAATATGAAGGAAAATGAACCAGGATAGAAAGGACCAGTGTGGTTTTGAATTATAAAACAACATATTTTTCTTAGGAAACTTTAAGGTATACGTGACTAGGGGTGTGATGGGGGCGTGATCAGGGGTGTGATGGGGGCGTGACTAGGGGTGTGATCAGGGGTGTGATGGGGGCGTGACTAGGGGTGTGTTGGGGGCGTGATCAGGGGTGTGGAAGCGGAATGGCTTAACTATCCCACTTTCTCATCTCAAAAAGTTGGGAGGTATGGGTCTGGTTTGTTCTCCCCACCTGCCTGCTGTGTGGCCCCTGCTGTGGTATGCTTGAAATTTTGCTGTGGTATGTTTGAGATACACTTATAGATTGTCGCTCCATGTAGTAAAACAATCGGTCCTTCTCCCGGCAGAATCTGATCAGAGAGGGCCTCATTCTAACCACACAGTGGATCCAGGGGCGGTTGGCCCATGACACTAAGTGACACATTTGCTTCAGGCGACATGGGCCCTGGGGCGGCATTCCGCCCACTCCCCCCCCCCCACCATGACTGCCACTCGTGTTACCTTGTTATGGTTATGTTATTACCAGGAGAACCGCTGTCCTGCTTCCTGCCTCTTCACAGTAGCTGCAGGATGCGCTGCTGTGAGCGACGTATGACACCACACATGGAGAAAAGGGGGCTGACGGAGACCCTAATGGAGGAAGTGGCCACCAGCTCATAACAAGATAATGGGGGGGGGGGGAGCAGGCACTGGGGGCAACTATACTATCTCTACTGGGGCAACCATACTAGCTAACTATACTGGGGGCAACTAATACTACTTAAACTGCAGCAACTATGCTATCTATACTGAGGCAATCAGGCAACTATACTAGATAACTATAGTGGGGCAACTATACTATCTCTACTGGGGCAACCATACTAGCTAACTATACTGGGGGCAACTAATACTACTTAAACTGCAGCAACTATGCTATCTATACTGAGGCAACTATACTAGATAACTATAGTGGGGGCAACTATACTATCTCTACTGGGGCAACCATACTAGCTAACTATACTGGGGGCAACTAATACTACTTAAACTGCAGCAACTATGCTATCTATACTGAGGCAACTATACTAGATAACTATAGTGGGGGCAACTATACTAACTATACATTAAACTTCAGATATGAACAGCTGGTTTGGCATTGTGATCAGCATATATGCTAATCATTACTGTACTGGTGCAAGGGCAGTCAGTTGTTGCAGAGTCCAGGATACAGATGATAATGTTAACATCCTTATGTGCAGTGACAGGAGAAAAGATAGTAGTCTCTAAATGGGAGTCTGGATAACCCTCTTTGAGGGCCCATTCACACTAGAGCGTTTTGCCGTAATTTCGGCAAAATGCTCAAACGCTAGCGCTTTTTAAAAGCGCTAGCGTAATGAAACCCTATTGGCCCGTCCTTACTTGGGCGATTTGCACTAATCACCGCAAATCACCCAAAAACGTGCAAAAACGCAAATGCCTCGCCTGCACCATTTTCAGGCGATTTCCCGGCGATCGCGTTTCAGTACTATAGAAGCGCTAAACGCAATCGCGGCAAAATCGCGACAGTGTTCAGCGATTTTTCCATGTGAAATCGCAGAAAAATCACTCCTGTAAAACGCTGGCAAAAATCGCCGGCGTTTTGTGCTTTGTAAGTATGAATAGGGCCTCAGGTGCGATCAGGCAACCAGGTTTTAGGCAGCTCAAGAAATCCACTGTGCAGAAAAGAAAGAGAGCGCTCTAAAAACAATAGGAACAAAGCATGTTTTCCTGTCCAAGACAGGTCTCACCTGGATTCAGATGGCTGTCGGTGAGATACAGTCTGTGTACACTTCTGTCCCTTTGAAAAGCCAGGGACCAGCTCTCAGTATGGCGGTGCAGTGGACACCTCCAGGGGAGGCAGTCAGCCTTAGGATCCAGGGGGACCATCCGGATGTCCCATGGGTTGGAAGGAAGCAGTAGTGCTTTCCCCACAGCGAAGCTACCAGCTCTCCCCTGGTGGCAGGTGGGAGAGCGGTGTTCGCGCATCAAGCACCACCATAAGCTGTATGCAGGAGAGGTGGGTGTCGCACGGTTGCTTGGCAATACCATGGTGACAGCAGATAATGGATGAGGAAGCTGAAAGGCTAAAAGAGGGGATTTATTGGAGAACACCACAGCATTGCTGTGGGGAAAGCGCTACACTCGCCCGATTTGATGTCCGGACGACTGATCGACGGGACGTCCAAACGACCCGTCGTTTAAAAAAATCCGACGTGTGTATGAGCCTTAAGGCTGCTCCAGACCTTACATCTCATTTCTGCTCTGTTAAACCTCTTAATGGAGAGACTGGACCCAAATTTCAGAGGATTCTAATTCATCACTTCTCCAGCAACACCCACAACCCTTCAGAACATTTGGATTACTTGGGATGGCAGAGATTTAAGATGGATTGGATCTTCCATAGACTCACCCATTGCTGCACACACCTTCCTTGAAATTGACCTGAGACTTTAAAGACTTTCAGCCTCTTTGCACACGCCCTTTCTCTATCCTGTGAGTAACTTTCATTGATTATCTACAGCATCTACTGTATGCTCAATAGACTATATTTTTCAACATTTGTTATATTTATTATCTTCAAATTCCTAAACAAGGGACTGTTTTCAAATCCATGCTGTCCATCCATATAGTTCTGTGTGATGCTGGGCATACACGGCTCGATTTTGCTGCTCGATTCTCCCGCTCGATTGATTCCCCGCTCGTTTCCGGAGGCGATTCTCTTATCTTCTGCTAGTTTTCTTATCTTTTTTCCATTATGCTCAATGCGGAATCGAGCGGCGAAACGATCAGGCGGGAGATCAGACATGTCGGAAATTATCTATCGAGCCATATAAATGGCTCAGATTCGAGTCATGTATTCCCAGCATAAGGGCAATGTAGTCTACATAGCCGCTTTGATCTCTGCAGGAGAAAAGCGCGATATAAATGTTATTTGTCTTGTCTTGTCTTGTCTACCAAAGCTGGAGCTGAAAAGCTTCACACCTTCACTCTAAACAGGGCCTATCTTAGCAGGAGCCCTGAGCTGTCTCTTTTGTCCATTCTAATGTGTAAACATCAATATTCAGCAGAGACACTTCTCGCTGTATACCAAGTAAAAAATATTTATCCAATTGACAAATCAACAATAATTCTGCTAAAGTTTGTTGGAGTCCTCAGAAAGACTAAAAGAGGGTCTTGAGGACATGGAAAAAGATGCTCTTTACCGCAGAACCAAAAAATTCAGTGACAAAATCTACAGATTACACCCAGGCAACAACTTTAAAAGTTTTAGCACAATCCAGAAGAGAGTCTGATCCCTCATGGAGTCCTCCATCACAGACCCCAGCTCCCAGGGTAGCCCCATCAAGGCTGTTCTCTGTAATGTCATATCGATAAACAACAAAACAGTGACCATACATGATCTAATAAAGTCTTCTGATCTGACCTTCCTGACTGAAACCTGGCTTTCTGAACCAGGGGGCCCCACCCTGGAGGTTTCCGTGCCAATAAACTATTCCTTGATACAATGCAACAGGATAGAACGCAGGGGTGGAGGGGTTGCACTTTGCTTTAGACCGGCTTTGAAAATCAGACCATTTACTGTAGGACCAACTAACTCATTTGAATGCTTTGGGGCGCAACTTCCAGTTCAGAAAAACATAAACATATTGCTGACCTACCACCCACCAGGAAAGGACTCAGCCTTCCTTAAGGAACTTGTAGATCTCTTATGCAACCTAACACTGCAACACCCCAGATGGATTGTTCTTCGAGATTTCGATTCAGAATCAGAATCAGAATCGTTTATTTCGCCAAGCATGACTGGGTCATGCCCGGAATTGGTTTTAGCATCACAGGGCAGCTCACAAAAATAAGTTACAGTAGAGACATAACGTAAGAACAGTGCACAACATTACATTACAGCAGAAATATACAATGCAAGGAAAAACAGGCAGTATCACAGCAAGAAGCGGCACAACGTACTCAGAAGAATCCAGTACCGTAAACACTCATGGGTCATGGGTGGTGGCGGCTAAGTACAAGTGTGAGGGGGGCACCTTGGGCTTTATAGGGCGTTCAATAGCCTCACCGCTGCGGGGAAGAAAGTGTCTCTGTGCCTAGATGTCTTGGTGGGGATGGCCCGGAACCTCCGACCCGATGGGAGCCGTCGGAAGAAGCAATGGCCTGGGTGTGATGGGTCATTGGCAATCTTTGCTGCTCTAGAGCACAACCTAGAGTTGTGGATGAGCTCCAGAGGGGGGAGGGGTTTCCCAATTATTTTCTCTGCTGATCTGATGACCCTCTGAATTTTGTATCTGTCGCTGGCGGTGGCACCAGCGTACCATACGAGTATCGAGGTGCAAAGGACTGACTCTATGGTGGCGGAGTAGAAGGATTTGAGGAGTTCTTGGGCCATACCAAACTTCTTTAGTTGGCGCAGGAAGAAGAGTCTTTGCTGGGCCTTCTTTTGGGTTGTGATGGTGTTGTTCTTCCAGCTCAGGTCATCGGATATGGTTGTGCCCAGTAGTCGAACGCTGGAAACGATTTCAACTTCAGTCCCGTCGATGAGAATTGGGCGGGGGGTCGTCCTCTGCCTCCTGAAGTCAATGACCATCTCCACAGTTTTGGTGGTATTGAGCACCAGCTTGTTTGCTCCACACCAGTGGCAGATTCTGTCCACCTCGTCTCGGTAGCCCTGTTCATTTCCCTTGCTTCCGAGGCCAACAATGGTGGTATCGTCGGCAAATTTGATAACCTTAACAGAATTATCATTAGACGTACAGTTGTTGGTATAGAGCGAGAACAGGAAGGGTGACAAAACACATCCCTGAGGGGCTCCAGTGTTGGTAATCCTTGGCCTGGACGAGATGTCGCCCAGCTTAACTACTTGGGACCTGTCTGTAAGGGAGTCCGTGATCCAGCAGCGGACGGAGGGGTGGACACCGAGTTCCTCTAGGTTGTCATGCAGTATACGAGGACAGATGGTGTTGAAAGCCGAACTAAAGTCGAGGAGGAGCATCCTGGCATATGAGTCCGGGCTGTCCAAGTGGCCGGTGATGTACTCCAGGCATATATTGATAGCGTCGTCGGTGGACCTATTTGACCTGTATGCAAATTGGAACGGATCCAGACAGTGCAGTGTGGAGTTCTTAAGGAGGGATAGGATCACTTTCTCAAAGGTTTTCATAGCAACAGATGTGAGGGCCACAGGTCTGAAATTGTTAAGGTCTGAGACTCCTTGTTTTTTTGGGACAGGGATAATGGTGGACTTTTTAAAGCATGCAGGTACCTTGCCATCTCTCAGGGACTTGGAGTATATGGAAGTGAGGATGGGGGCCAGCTGCCGTGAGCAGGTTTTCAGGCAGGCTGGGGACACCCCATCCGGTCCTGAGGCTTTCCTGGCGTTCAGTGAGGACAGGTGGCGCAGAACCTCCGCCTCGCTCACTACTGGGGAGGGAGAGCTCGGGCTTTGAGAGAGGGCAGTGGGGGGGGGGGCCGGTACCCCTGTCGGTCTGTCAGGTCCTCGAACCTGCAGTAGAAGCTGCTCAGTTCCTCAACTAGCTCAGCGCTTGGTGTTGCATGGAGAGGGGGAGGCTTGTAGTTTGTGGCCGCCTTGAGCCCCCTCCAAACAGCCCTTGGGTCGTTTGAGCTTAGGTCCTTCCTCATCTTATCTGCATATTCCCTTTTAGCCACTCTCATTTCTTTGTTAAGGGAATTCCTTGCTGACCTGAAGTCCTCTATTGAGCCGGACTTATGTGCAGCCTCTTTTTGCTTCCGCAGCTTATGTAACTTGTTGGAGAACCAGGGTTTATTGTTCGGATAGACCCTGAAGGACTTTGAGGGAATACAGGTTTCCTCACAGAATCTTATGTAGGAAGTGACAGTGTCAGCCCATTCATCCAGGTTAGGTGATTCCAGGGCCCTCCAGTCTGTGTTGTCGAAACAGGTCTGAAGTTGTTCTTTTGCCTCGTTTGACCACACTTTTGCAGATTTGAGAGCTGGTTTTGCTGCTTCCAGACGTCTTCTATAGGTCGGGATCAGGTGGATGAGGTTGTGGTCGGATGAACCCAGTGCTGCCCGTGAGATTACTTTGTAGGGGTCTTTCAGGATCGTGTAGCAGTGATCCAGTGTGCTGTCACTCCTGGTGGGGCAGGTAACGTGCTGATGGTAGCGTGGCAGCTCCCGGCGGAGGTTGGCTTTGTTGAAATCGCCCATTACAATAAACAAAGAGTCTGGTAGGGACGTCTCCCACTGGGTGATAATATCACTCAGATCCCGTTCGGCCAGCTTGACATCTGCATCAGGCGGGATGTAGACCCCCATAAGGACGTAGGATGAGAACTCTCTGGGTGAGTAGACAGGTCTACAGTTGAGGAGTAGGAGCTCCAGGTCAGGGGTACACTTCCTGGTTAGAAGCGAAGTGTTCGGACACCATGAGGAGTTGATGTAAAAGCAGACCCCCCCACCCTTCCTTTTGCCTGATTCATGTAGGGATGACCCCTCTACGCAATTAGAAGGTGAACTACCTCGTGCCATAAATGAACCTGGCTTCTCCAAGCTCTGCTACTCACAAGAAAGGTCACACTCTGGACCTTCTATTGCATACTGGTCTGTCAATAGCCAGTGTGGAATATAATCCTGTGGTCTGATCAGACCATCACACTATCTATCCACTTCTCCCTCTCAATACCAGCTGTCAAACACCAGTTCAAGAATCAAATATCGCTGATTAAAAGGGCTAACACCACAACATACCCGAGTTAACCTCAGCTTTGATGGATTGACAAACTCCAGCTTGGACCCTGATACTCTGGTGTTTAAATACAACAAATGTGTGTCCTCCACCTTTGAGACCATTGCTCTATAACTCTATAAAAGAGCTGAAAAGACAAGGCCAAAAACTTGAAAGACTGTGGCGCAAATCGCAGTCCCCAGAAAATCAGACCATGCAACCCGGCATGCCAAAAATTGAATATCGAGTCTTCAAAGGACCTCTGTGACCAATTTGCCCATTTCTTCTCAGACAGTCTCCGTAATTTAGTCAGCCATCCAACTTACAGCATCTGAGCTGAATACAGCGCCAAAGACCATTAGCAGAGACAACGTAACTCTTTGGTCAAACGTCAAAGAAATTGATAAGGAAGGCAAATCAAGCATCCTTCTTCACCTCAGCCAAACTACCTGTGACCTGGATCCTGGCCCAACACCGTTCACGTTGAAATGCCCCGAACTGTTTATACCAGTATTCCTCAAAATTGTAAACTGTACCTCAAAATCAGGAATATTTCCTGCTTTACTGAAGGAAGCAAGGCCTCTCCTCAAAAAACCTTTCCTAGACCCAGATGCAATGACCAGCTACAGCCCTGTCTCTAATCTTCAATTTCTGGGGAAAGTAATTGAGAAGACGTATAACTCCAAGTAGAAGCCAACATCTTTTAAAACAACATTCATGATCCATTCCAGTTTGGCTTTAGGAAACATCACAGCACTGAAACTGCCCTCATCCAAATCTGTAACCACCTGCTCATGGCAAGAGACAGAGGAGAGTGTTCCATCTTCATACAGCTAGACCTTTCTGCAGCCTTTGATACAGTTGACCATGACATCTTGATAAGCAGGCTACAGGAATCCTGTGGCATTCATGCATAGTTCTCCAGTGGTTCCAATGCTTCTTGAGTGGCAGAACCCAAAAAGTGTCTACGGGGCCCTTCCTGTCCACCTCTGTACCACTTAAGTATGGGGTGCCCCAGGGCTCAATCCTTTCTCCTCTGGTTTTCACAATTTACATGTTACCACTTGGGAAACTAATCCAAAAAACATGGCCTGACATACCACTGCTATGCTGATGACTCCCAACTATATATTTCCTTCAAGCCTGGTGCGACAGACCCAACTCCAAGTATAAACATCTTCTTAGCCAAACTACAGCAATGGATAAGTGACAACTGGCTGAGACTAAATGCTGATAAAACTGAAGTCCTTCTGATCGGAATGCAGCGCATGACAACAAAACAACTTCACTTGCAGTCTTCACCACTGGGAATAGGAGGCACAGATCTACACAGCTCTGATCATGTGCGTAGCCTGGGAGTTCTAATTGATGGGGATTTAAAGGGGAACTGAAGTAAGAGGTATACGGAGGCTGCCATATTTATCCTTTTAATCAATACCAGTTACCTGGCAGCCCTGCTGGTCTATTTCTCTGCAGTAGTATCTGAATAACACCAGAAACAAGCATGCAGCTAGTCTTGTCAGATCTGACTTTAAAGTCTGAAACACCTGATCTGCTGCATGCTTGTTCAGGGGCTATGGCTAATAGTATTAGAGGTAGAGGATCAGCAGGGCTGCCAGGCAACTGGTATTGCTTAAAAGAAAATAAACATGGCAGCCTCCATATACCTCTCTCTTCAGTTCCCCTTTAAACTTCAGAACCAACATCTCTGCTGTGGTGAAATCATCCTACTTTCACCTGAACAACATTGCAAAAATCAAGCACCTCACAAAGATCTGATACAGAATACTGCTACCAGACTGGTAACCAACCAACTCTGTCACTGCCACATAACCTCAGTCCTGCACTCCCTTCCCTGGCTACCGATAACGTGGAGGATACTTTTCAAGATCGGCCTACTGACATTTAAATTACTACAGAATCTGGGCCCTGGATACATGAAAGAAATGTTGCCGCTGTGTAGCAATCCCTGCAATCTCAGATTGACAGATTCTAATAATCTAGTCATACCCAGAGTCCACCTGAAACTTTTGGTCCCAGAGCCTTCTGTCATGCTGCTCCCACATTATGGAACTCCTTACCTCAGCAGATCAGGACAGCTCCATCTCTGGACGTGTTTAAATCCAGACTGACCTGTTCAGTTTGGCATTTGCAGAAATATAATTTTTGTTGTGTGAATACTTCATCCTACCACCAATTACTGAATGTGATAGAGCCTAAGCGCTTTAAGTCCTATGGGAGAAAAGCGCTATAGAAATGTTATTGTTGTTATTATTATTATAATATGGAGAAAATGTTCAATATTCCAGAGTCAAAGTGTCAGAGTTTTGCAGCTCCTGCTGCTGATGAAACACTTTTCCACAGCACGATGCTTCCACCACCATGTCTCACTGTGGCAATGGTTTTCTTGGGGTGGTGGGATGTGTTGGGTTTGTGCCAGACATAGCATTTTCCTTAGTGGACAAAAAGTTAAATTTCAGTCTCATCGGACCAGAGCACCTTATTCCATACATGTGGGGGGCTGCCCTGTAGCCCTCCCTGCAGCCGCCCCATAGCACTCTCCAAAACCGCCACAGCCATCCCCCGTTGCACTCTCAACAGCCACCCCCTGTAGCACTCTTAACAGCCGCCCCATAGCACTCAACAGCCGCTACCCCCGTAGCACTCAACACAGCCATCTCCCGTAGCACTCTCAACAGCCGCTCCTATTGCATTTACCACAGCCGCTCCCATAGCACTCACCACAGCCACCTCTGTAGCACTCTCTACAGCCGTCCCAATAGCACTCACCACAGCCGCCCATGCAGCACTATCCACAGCCTCCCCATACCACTCATCACAGCCATCCCTGTAGCACTTACCACAGACGCCCCTGTAGTACTTACCATAGCCGCTGCTCCTGTTTCACTTACCATAGCCACCCCCGTGGCCTTCACCACAGCTGCCCCCATAGCACTCTCCACAGCCATCCCCGTAGCATTCACCACAACCGTCCCTGTAGCACTTACCACACTGCCGCCCCTGTAGTCTCTCCAAAGCTGCTCCCGTAGCACTCACCACAGGCACCCCCATAGCACTCACTACAGCCACCCCCGTAGCCCTCCCCACAGGCTCCCCCATAGCACTTACCATGCCGCCGCCCCCGTAGCCTCTCCACAGCTGTCCCCTTAGCACTCACAACTAGAGATGTCACAAACCTCAGATTTTTGGTTCGCGAACCGGGTTCGCGAACTTCCGCAGAAGGTTCGGTTCGCGGAAAAATTCGCGAACCGCAATAGACTTCAATGGGGAGGCGAACTTTGAAAAATAGAAAAAATTATGCTGGCCACAAAAGTGATGGAAAAGATGTTTCAAGGGGTCTAACACCTGGAGGGGGGCACGGCGGAGTGGGATACATGCCAAAAGTCCCGGTGAAAAATCTGGATGTGACGCAAAGCAGCGTTTTAAGGGCAGAAATCACATTGAATGCTAAATTGCAGGCCTAACGTGCTTTCAAACATCTTGCATGTGTATACATCAAACAGGGAGTGTAATTAGAGTACTGCTTCACACTGACACACCAAACTCACTGTGTAACGCACCGCAAACAGCTGTTTGTGTAGTGACGGCCATGCTGGACTACTGCGCAACATGGCGTGATTGCTCTTCCTCACTCAGTGATGTCAGGTAATGTGCGACTTCCTTCTCAACTTTCCATGGCATTGTTAAAAAGCTTACGTTTTGTTTTTAATTTACATTTTCTACTTGCTGTGTACTTGTTCAGTACCGCTACAATGAATCCTGTGGAGGCGGGCAAGTCTGCCATTGTGACCCCGGGTAATGGCCGGGGAATGAGAGGTTTGAATCCGGTGTGGAGCCTGAGCAACGGCTACCACTACACATCCAAGGAGGGCAGCGGGCAGGCATGCCCGCCCGCCCGCCCCGAGGTAGTGACCAAAAATAACAATACAGGAGGAGGACTTTCGAGGCCCTGCTGTGTATTTGAAATGAATGTACTTTAAATCCTTTAACGAGAACCAGTTATGGCGGGCAAAGATGACACCACATTCCTTTCACGAGAATCATATGGAGGCGGGCAAGTCTGTCATTTGTGACCCCGGGTAATGGCCGGGGAATGAGAGATGGAATCCGGTGTGGAGCCTGAGAAACGGCTACCACTACACATCCAAGGAGGGCAGCAGGTAGGCATGCACGCCCGCCCCGAGGTAGTGACCAAAAATAACAATACAGGAGGCGGACTTTCGAGGCCCTGCTGTGTATTTGAAATGAATGTACTTTAAATCCTTTAACGAGAACCAGTTATGGCGGGCAAAGATGACACCACATTCCTTTCACGAGAATCATATGGAGGCGGGCAAGTCTGTCATTTGTGACCCCGGGTAATGGCCGGGGAATGAGGGATGGAATCCGGTGTGGAGCCTGAGAAACGGCTACCACTACACATCCAAGGAGGGCAGCAGGTAGGCATGCACGCCCGCCCCGAGGTAGTGACCAAAAATAACAATACAGGAGGCGGACTTTCGAGGCCCTGCTGTGTATTTGAAATGAATTCACTTTAAATCCTTTAACGGGAATCCATTATGGAGGGCAAGTCTGCCATTGTCACCGCGGGGAATGAAGGTTGGATTGCAGCCCGAAGTGGGAGCCTGCTGAGACCCATGCTGTAGCTGCCCTGACCGTGCTTTTCAGACCAGGCATCTGTGGTCAGATGGACCCTTGAGCCAGCGGAAGACAAACCAAGTCGAAAGCATTTGCCAAGAATGTTTTACGGAGGGCAAGTTTTTTTGCCCTTTTTTTAAATTTTTTGAAAATGATAGATGGTTGTATTTTTAAATAGTTTGAAAGTTTAGATGGTTGTATTTTTAAATTGTTTGAAAGTTTAGATGGTTGTATTTTTAAATTGTTTGAAAGTTTAGATGGTTGTATTTTTAAATTGTTTAAAAGTGTATCCATTCTTCCTCCCCCCAGCCACGAACAATACCATGGGAACGTGGAGCAGCAGAAGCCCCCTGTGACGGCTGCCACGGTTGTTCTCCGCTGCTTGTCTTTTGAGGGGTGCTTCTTTTCCTCAGGTGTTCTTGCCATAGCCGTTTGTGCCTTCTGTCCAGGTGCCTTCATAAAGCACTTGTCCCTACGTGACAGTTGGCCTTTCCACGGCTCAATTTTTGCTGGCAGAAACAACAGATGGTTTTGCTCCGATCTGAGACACACACGTGAAAAAATTTCCAAACCGCTGAGCCCCCCTGGGGTGATGGCGCTACAGTGGCATCAGCAGCAGCTGGCGTTGAAGGGCATGTGTGCTCCCTGGCCATAGCTGGCGATACATGGCACCGGACACTGCCCCAAGCTGTTTCTGAGGACGAGCTCCCTCTGCTTCTATCATGGAGTCGTCTCCTCCTACTCCTCTCTGACTCCTCCTCTGAACTGTCTCCCTGGTCATCTCCTCTACCGGGAACATATGTGGTATCCGTATAATCGTCATCATAATCCTCCTTGCCAGCTGCGCTTTCCTCAGACACCTCCTCAAGTGCACCAACTTCAGGTGGTCCACCATCATCCCCATCCACACACGTTACGTCCATACTATCGCCACCTAACTCAGACGTATGAGGTGGTGTACCTGCGCCTTATTGTTGTTGTTGCAGTAGTGGCTGGGAATCAGTGATTTCACCACCACCACCACCAAATAACTCCTGCGAAGTTGTCAAATGCAGCGGATGTGGTGCTTGTTGTAGCGCTGGTGGCTGCGGGAGATGAGGTGTTCTGTGTTAAATACTCAATCACCTCCTCACGATTTTGGGAAGTGATGGCACGTGCCTGCTTCTGAGCACTGTATTTTGGGGCAGGTCCGCATGAAATCACAGCAACACCACCTCGCACAGCCACAGACCTGCCGGTGCCTGGTGGCCTTCCTTTGGGTCTGCCTCTACCTCTTCCTCTACCTGGTTTGTCCATTTTGTCCATCTCGGGGGTATGCTAGTTATATGCAGTGAGGTGGGTTCTCACTCAACACAACAGGTAGTTAGATGCAGTGAGGTGGCCAGGTGGGTTCACACTCAACACAACAGGTAGTTAGATGCAGTGAGCTGGGTTCACTCAACAGTAAAGGTACTTAAGATGCAGTGAGGTGGGTTCTCACTCAACACAACAGGTAGTTAGATGCAGTGAGGTGGCCAGGTGGGTTCACACTCAACACAACAGGTAGTTAGATGCAGTGAGCTGGGTTCACTCAACAGTAAAGGTACTTAAGATGCAGTGAGGTGGGTTCTCACTCAACACAACAGGTAGTTAGATGCAGTGAGGTGGCCAGGTGGGTTCACACTCAACACAACAGGTAGTTAGATGCAGTGAGCTGGGTTCACTCAACAGTAAAGGTACTTAAGATGCAGTGAGGTGGGTTCTCACTCAACACAACAGGTAGTTAGATGCAGTGAGGTGGCCAGGTGGGTTCACACTCAACACAACAGGTAATTAGATGCAGTGAGCTGGGTTCACTCAACAGTAAAGGTACTTAAGATGCAGTGAGGTGGGTTCTCACTCAACACAACAGGTAGTTAGATGCAGTGAGGTGGCCAGGTGGGTTCACACTAAACACAACAGGTAGTTAGATGCAGTGAGCTGGGTTCACTCAACAGTAAAGGTACTTAAGATGCAGTGAGGTGGGTTCTCACTCAACACAACAGGTAGTTAGATGCATTGAGGTGGCCAGGTGGGTTCACACTCAACACAACAGG